>NC_069500.1:306796011-306918511 GCF_027579735.1 Bombina bombina | reverse complement strand
TTTTCTGTTTGTTGTGAGTCATACTTGGCGCCAAATATTTTCATTATTTAAGACCCCATTCCTATTTGCCTCTTGCCTTTTTCTATGTCAAAGGGCTATGCTGTTTGCATTTTTTTCCCATTCCTGAAACTGCCATAAAAGGAAATTGATAATTTTGCTTTATATGTTTATTTCTCTTACATTTGCAAGATGTCTCAATCTGATCCTGTCTCAGAATTCACTTTTGGATCCCAGCTGCCTGATAACAGTTCTACCAAAGCGAAGTGCATTTGTTGTAAACTTGTGGAGATTATACCTCCAGCTGTGGTTTGTAATAGTTGTCATGATAAACTTTTACATGCAGAAAATGTATCTATCAGTAGTAGTTCATTACCTGTTGCTGTTCCCTCAACATCTAATACACAATATATACTTGTAATTTTAAAAGAATTTATTTCTGATTCTATTCAGAAGGCTTTGTCTTCCATTCCGCCTTCTAATAAACTTAAAAGGTCTTTTAAACCTCTCATAGAGTTGATGAAATTTCAAATGACCGTCAACATACTGATTTTAGGGGTGTTGAAAATAATCACCATCGTGATGCAACCCTCAACGATGCTGCATTGATGCAGTGAAGAGGCTTAATCGATTCACGCAGCATCACGTGTCCCCACCAAATGCCCGGTGGGCCGGGCTGGCTTCAGGGCCAGATTAGCGCAGAGGCTATTGTTTTTTTCATCAGGTAGTGGTAGGGTGGAATATTGTGGTACTACTACTATTACTGATTGTGCAAAGTTCTGGAAGTGGCCGCGGGCCCTAGGCTACAAACCCCCTGCGAGTCAGCACTATCTGGGAATCTGATTTATGGAACAGCTCCAGCCTTTACGCTGCTTCCTAGCAACTTGCAAGGCACAGTGCGTAGCAACACTGGCCCCGGTAAGTGCGGCAGCTTGATTTGCAATGCCTATATACATATATATATATATATATATATATAGCTTCATTGGCAATCAAGCTGCTGCACTCACTGGGGCTGGGCAGGTGTTGCTACGCATTGTGGCTTTCAAGTTGCTAGGAAGCAGAGATGGGGCAGCTGTTCCACAGTCCTCACAGTGATATCATCAGCAGCAGACTAATAGCGCATCAATAAGCTAACTTGCGCTCATGCTGAGAGTGACATCAGCAGTGCAGGACAATAATATCCAGTGAGCAGTAGCAGACAGGGCAGTAAAACAAAGAAGCAACAAGAAGGAGCAGCATGAAGTGTGTTGGGATCCTGGCTTTATTTTGTGTAGTAACTATCTGCTCAGTACGGTAAGTCCTGAAAGTAAACTGTTCTGTACAAGGGGCTGGAGTAAGTTTTGTGGCAGCTAAGGGGAGGAGGGGTAAGTTGTGTAATACCCAATGAGGGAGATAGTGAACTTGTGTGAGTGTGCTCTCATACATGTATCTGGTAGTTGTGTGAATGTCCTTTCACTCATTGTGTATCGTGCAGTTGTGTGAGTGCTCTCTCACCCATATGTATACGTCTATCCTTATGCATTAATTTATTAACCCCTCACCTTCCAGCTGCAATACATTACTCTGAGCCAAAGATAAAAACTTGTATACATGCACCAAGCATCACTATATAATACACCATAATTTACCCCTTACCACCTGAATCCCCTACCAAACTTAATATTAAACCTCTCACAACACTAACTTTACCATCGCCCACTAAGATCCCTTATACCACTACCACCAGCCTTGCAAACTGCTGAAAGCACTAACTGAATTAGTTATTAGACAACTTTATTACTTTGTCAGTGTTTTAGTATTGGCAAAATATTGGTATAATCATCTTAGTTTGAAGTGTAGTTCTGTTATTTTTTTTATTCTCCTATAGACAACATTAGACAATGACTGTGTGTGCGTGCATATATATTTTATATACATATATATATATATATATATATATATATGTATATACTGTGTGTGTGTGTATGTATGTGTATATATATATATATATATATATATATATATATATATATATATATATATATATATCTATATATATATATATATATATATATATCCAAGAAAAGAGCACTCACCAGGACTTGTACCTTAAAGCAATTACCGCTTTATTTTAACAAAGTGACGTTTCGAGGATTTTAACCTCGTCCTCAGACTTTACAACAGTGTACATACCTGAATGCCTTTTAAACCCTCCACCGACTATCACCGCGATACCGGAAGTCACCCGGCGTCCTGTGCGCAAGACTGCGCATGTCAGAGCGTCGGCATGGCAACCGGCCGCGGTGTACACTAAAAACAAAATTGTGAATACAAACGGTTACAATATAGAGCAGTTCAATTGTTACAATCTCAATGCACTTAACAATCTAACACTATCTATTATAAGAGCTAGATAGTTACAACACTTAACATCTCTACGATGCGTGTAGTTTACTGTGTCAAATTTACCTGACTATTTCTAAACTGGGAATAGGTATAGACATAATTTTGAATCAAACATATCACCTAGTATGGCTATACTAGCTATCAGAATACACTTTACTGCTAACATCTGGATAATACTCCCTAACCTTTGGTATCACAGATAACAGTGCCAGTCCAGGTTGGTATTCAACCCTCCGGGCACCAAAGTGCCCAGATTGAAGATCCACCTGGACTCGCACTGCAACAGGAGTCTATCCCTATCACCCCCTCTAGTTGGGGGTGGAATGTGATCATCGATCACATTCCTCAGGTCTGCAACCGTATGGCCAGTCAGCGCAAAATGTCGTGCCACGGGTTGGTCTGACCCCTTGTTTTTTATAGCCAATCGAATGGCTGCACGATGATTGGCCATACGGGTGCGCAAGTCGTCGATAGTCTTTCCGACATAGAATAACCCACACGGACAGTGTAATAAATACACTATATGCGTCGTCGTGCAGGTTACTCTATGCCGGATAGTGTATCTGCGATTGGTGGTTGGATGAACAAAGAATTTTGCGTTAGATAAACCACTACATGTGGTGCATCCCGTACACTTATAGCAACCAGGTTTCTTAGTCTGTAGCCAGTTCGATTTTTCGTAGCACAATACAGGGTCAACCTTCACCAGAATGTCCCGTAGAGAGCGTGATCTTCTAAAGCCTACTTGTGGATATCTGGAACCCCTAAATGGCAGATTTTTATCACTTTCCACGATATTCCAGTTCTTTTTTACCAATTTTTGTAGGTTCTGCTTGTCTGAGGTATAAGTAGTCGTCAATATCATCCTTCTCTCTTTATCCCTTTTTGTCACAGTTCTTAAAGCTGTATCCTGATCCATGGAGGTAAACTTCTGGAAGTGTTGGTTAATCTGTTTCTCTTGGTAACCCCTCTGTAAGAATCGTGCTTTCATTTCTATCAACTGTTGTTGGGCATTACTCTGTTTGTTGTTATTCCGCATAACCCGCTTGAATTGAGAGATAGGTAAAGCCTTCTTGAGTGATGGAGGATGGCAGCTAGTAGCCTCCAATAATGAGTTCCTATCTGTCTCCTTTTTGTACAAAGTTGTGCCCAACACACCATCTTCCATAGATATTCGCAGGTCGAGGAAATCTACTGATGTGGAACTCTTGGTCATCTTGAATTGTAGCTTTGGATTAATGGTGTTTAATATCCTATGCCAATCATCTAATTCCTCCTCCGTACCTGACCATAGAATGATCAAATCATCTATATAGCGTTTGAAATATTTAATGTGTTGGTGTAGAAATAGATCCGTGTCACGTTCTTCAAATTCTGCCATAAATAAATTGGCGTACGATGGGGCCATATTAGACCCCATCGCCGTCCCTTGTAGTTGCAAAAAGAACGATTTCTCAAACTTGAAGTAGTTTCTGCTGAGGCAGAGATCCAATAGTTCCAGGATTAACTCTACTGGAGGTCCCACGTATGGGTATCGATTCAATTGTTTGCGAACTGCCATCATCCCCTGTTCGTGTGGTATGGAGGTATACAGACTAACCACATCCAATGTTGCTAATAAGATGGGTTGTTTGATTGTTGGAAATGATTTGATCTCTTTGATCAGACTAATCGAGTCCAACAGAAACGAAGGCATATTGCGGACACATGGTTGGAGTATACTATCCAGAAATACTGCTACCGGTTGTAAGAGGGATCCTATGGAGGACACAATAGGTCTGCCCGGTGGGCAATTCGGGTGCTTATGGATCTTCGGCAGTGTGTAAAAAGCCGGAACCCTTGGGAACTTTACTTCCATAAAGTTCCTTTCTTGTTTCGTCAACCATCCAATCCTGAATGCTCGATCCAAAACTTCATCTATCTGTTTCTTGAACAACATGGTAGGATTGTAGGTCAGTTGTTTGTATGTAGCCGTATCCGTCAGCTGAGAAAGTATCTCTTGCTTGTAGTAAGAATAGTCCATTATGACCAATGCGCCTCCCTTATCGGCCTCCCTAAAGATTAGATCTTTATTTGTGCTCAAGTTATCCAGTGCTCTCTTTTCTTCTTTGGTTAAGTTGTTTCTGCAACCCGGTTTAGCCGAATTACACATTCTCTCTGTGTCATCCAATAGTAGTCTACTGTACGTTTTAATGCTAGGATTTGTACTTGAGCAATCATAGGTGCTTTTAGGTTTTAATTTGTGGATGTTAGCAGTTTCTTCAGTAGTATCTCCAAGTCCCATACCAAAATGCTCCTTCAATCTTAAGTTCCGTTCAAATTTTTGCATATCTATGTACATATCAAAGGGTTTGTAGAAAGCTGTTGGGATAAACGACAAGCCTTTATTTAGTATCTTGATCTCCAACGCTGACAACTGGTAAGAGCTGAGGTTGATTACTATGTCATTCGTTACATTCTGCGTTTTCTTGGTTTGTAGAATCTTGGTCTCCTAGGTCTGATTTCAAAGGTCCTCTGTCTTTCTTCTGCCGAAAGTAACCACCTATAGACCTTTTTCTCTTTATAATCAGATTCTACAGCATCCCACTTCCGATTCTTGAAAGTTAACAATTCTGTTTCGAAATCCAGTACTTGTTTGGTTAATTTTTCTAACCATTTGTTTTCTTGATCGGCTTCTAGTGTCGTTATGTGTGTAAATTCAAATTGTTGAATTTCGACATCGACTTTATCCAGTAATATTCTCACTTCTTCAATGACCAGAAGCATCAAATCTAAAGCGCATTTATTCAAAATGCTACACCACTTTATGCAAAACGCAGGGTTGTTCCTGCCTATAGTCGGAATGTTCTTTACTCTGAATCCTCTAGGAATAAAGAGTTTCCTATGATAATCTGATAGGAAAGTTCCGTGCAACGTTAAATCGATCTTTCTTTTTTTCAGTTTCAATAATTTTGCATATAGGTGGGAGGGCTGTTCCTTTAAATCCCTATTAGGAACAGTAGCAAACCGGATTCTATTGGCATCATCCTCCGTATAATTGAATGTAGTAGCGCCTTGAACGTTCTCATCTGGTGTCTCCATTTCACCCAGTGTTGTAGTCAGAGGCTCTATATTGTAATCCATCGTGTATAGTGTATTAAAAAACCGCTACCGGTTTAAATCAGTAGAATAGCCAGAGGTAGGGAAATCTAATAGTTCAGGGTGCCAGAGTTAAACCGTAGTACACAAAATCCCAAATGAACTCTGCACTCACTCCGCTGTTCAACCGCCCAGGGTGCATCCAATGCCGCAGTGTGCCTTTACAAATATCCAAGAAAAGAGCACTCACCAGGACTTGTACCTTAAAGCAATTACCGCTTTATTTTAACAAAGTGACGTTTCGAGGATTTTAACCTCGTCCTCAGACTTTACAACAGTGTACATACCTGAATGCCTTTTAAACCTTTGAAATCAGACCTAGGAGACCAAGATTCTACAAACCAAGAAATATGACCACAATAGATTCTTCCGGCAATAGCACTGACTCAGATGGGATAACATCTACCGAAGCATCACAAAGATCATTTGATGGGGGGATCACTACAAGATCAAAAAACTTGGCAGGCATCGGACGCACATCAGGAGAGGGGGTGGTAAGGGGAAGACCACCCAGAGCCAAACGCAGAATGTAACGAATGACATAGTAATCAACCTCAGCTCTTACCAGTTGTCAGCGTTGGAGATCAAGATACTAAATAAAGGCTTGTCGTTTATCCCAACAGCTTTCTACAAACCCTTTGATATGTACATAGATATGCAAAAATTTGAACGGAACTTAAGATTGAAGGAGCATTTTGGTATGGGACTTGGAGATACTACTGAAGAAACTGCTAACATCCACAAATTAAAACCTAAAAGCACCTATGATTGCTCAAGTACAAATCCTAGCATTAAAACGTACAGTAGACTACTATTGGATGACACAGAGAGAATGTGTAATTCGGCTAAACCGGGTTGCAGAAACAACTTAACCAAAGAAGAAAAGAGAGCACTGGATAACTTGAGCACAAATAAAGATCTAATCTTTAGGGAGGCCGATAAGGGAGGCGCATTGGTCATAATGGACTATTCTTACTACAAGCAAGAGATACTTTCTCAGCTGACGGATACGGCTACATACAAACAACTGACCTACAATCCTACCATGTTGTTCAAGAAACAGATAGATGAAGTTTTGGATCGAGCATTCAGGATTGGATGGTTGACGAAACAAGAAAGGAACTTTATGGAAGTAAAGTTCCCAAGGGTTCCGGCTTTTTACACACTGCCGAAGATCCATAAGCACCCGAATTGCCCACCGGGCAGACCTATTGTGTCCTCCATAGGATCCCTCTTACAACCGGTAGCAGTATTTCTGGATAGTATACTCCAACCATGTGTCCGCAATATGCCTTCGTTTCTGTTGGACTCGATTAGTCTGATCAAAGAGATCAAATCATTTCCAACAATCAAACAACCCATCTTATTAGCAACATTGGATGTGGTTAGTCTGTATACCTCCATACCACACGAACAGGGGATGATGGCAGTTCGCAAACAATTGAATCGATACCCATACGTGGGACCTCCAGTAGAGTTAATCCTGGAACTATTGGATCTCTGCCTCAGCAGAAACTACTTCAAGTTTGAGAAATCGTTCTTTTTGCAACTACAAGGGACGGCGATGGGGTCTAATGTGGCCCCATCGTACGCCAATTTATTTATGGCAGAATTTGAAGAACGTGACACGGATCTATTTCTACACCAACACATTAAATATTTCAAACGCTATATAGATGATTTGATCATTCTATGGTCAGGTACGGAGGAGGAATTAGATGATTGGCATAGGATATTAAACACCATTAATCCAAAGCTACAATTCAAGATGACCAAGAGTTCCACATCAGTAGATTTCCTCGACCTGCGAATATCTATGGAAGATGGTGTGTTGGGCACAACTTTGTACAAAAAGGAGACAGATAGGAACTCATTATTGGAGGCTACTAGCTGCCATCCTCCATCACTCAAGAAGGCTTTACCTATCTCTCAATTCAAGCGGGTTATGCGGAATAACAACAAACAGAGTAATGCCCAACAACAGTTGATAGAAATGAAAGCACGATTCTTACAGAGGGGTTACCAAGAGAAACAGATTAACCAACACTTCCAGAAGTTTACCTCCATGGATCAGGATACAGCTTTAAGAACTGTGACAAAAAGGGATAAAGAGAGAAGGATGATATTGACGACTACTTATACCTCAGACAAGCAGAACCTACAAAAATTGGTAAAAAAGAACTGGAATATCGTGGAAAGTGATAAAAATCTGCCATTTAGGGGTTCCAGATATCCACAAGTAGGCTTTAGAAGATCACGCTCTCTACGGGACATTCTGGTGAAGGTTGACCCTGTATTGTGCTACGAAAAATCGAACTGGCTACAGACTAAGAAACCTGGTTGCTATAAGTGTACGGGATGCACCACATGTAGTGGTTTATCTAACGCAAAATTCTTTGTTCATCCAACCACCAATCGCAGATACACTATCCGGCATAGAGTAACCTGCACGACGACGCATATAGTGTATTTATTACACTGTCCGTGTGGGTTATTCTATGTCGGAAAGACTATCGACGACTTGCGCACCCGTATGGCCAATCATCGTGCAGCCATTCGATTGGCTATAAAAAACAAGGGGTCAGACCAACCCGTGGCACGACATTTTGCGCTGACTGGCCATACGGTTGCAGACCTGAGGAATGTGATCGATGATCACATTCCACCCCCAACTAGAGGGGGTGATAGGGATAGACTCCTGTTGCAGTGCGAGTCCAGGTGGATCTTCAATCTGGGCACTTTGGTGCCCGGAGGGTTGAATACCAACCTGGACTGGCACTGTTATCTGTGATACCAAAGGTTAGGGAGTATTATCCAGATGTTAGCAGTAAAGTGTATTCTGATAGCTAGTATAGCCATACTAGGTGATATGTTTGATTCAAAATTATGTCTATACCTATTCCCAGTTTAGAAATAGTCAGGTAAATTTGACACAGTAAACTACACGCATCGTAGAGATGTTAAGTGTTGTAACTATCTAGCTCTTATAATAGATAGTGTTAGATTGTTAAGTGCATTGAGATTGTAACAATTGAACTGCTCTATATTGTAACCGTTTGTATTCACAATTTTGTTTTTAGTGTACACCGCGGCCGGTTGCCATGCCGACGCTCTGACATGCGCAGTCTTGCGCACAGGACGCCGGGTGACTTCCGGTATCGCGGTGATAGTCGGTGGAGGGTTTAAAAGGCATTCAGGTATGTACACTGTTGTAAAGTCTGAGGACGAGGTTAAAATCCTCGAAACGTCACTTTGTTAAAATAAAGCGGTAATTGCTTTAAGGTACAAGTCCTGGTGAGTGCTCTTTTCTTGGATATTTGTAAAGGCACACTGCGGCATTGGATGCACCCTGGGCGGTTGAACAGCGGAGTGAGTGCAGAGTTCATTTGGGATTTTATATATATATATATATATATATAAAGAATAGAACAAGATCATGAAAATCATGGGCAGTAATTGTGATGCATCGCGATGCATCGTAGAATCGTATCGAATCGTTACAATGATAATCGAATCGAATCGTGAGACAGGTGAAGATGTGCAGCTCTAACTGATTTATCCTTCTCTGATGAGGATTTCTCTGATTCAGAAGATCCTGCCTCAGATATTGACGCTGACAAATCCTCTTATTTATTTAAATTTGAGTATATTCGTTTTTTATTAAAAGAAGTGTTGATTACATTAGATATGGAGGAAACCAGTCCTCTTGATATTAAAACTAGTAAATGTTTAAATTCTGTTATTCCAGAGGTTTTTCCAGTTCCTGATGCTATTTCTGATATGATTTCTAAAGAATGGAATAGGCCTGGTACTTCTTTTATTCCTTCTTCAAGGTTTAAAAAATTGTATCCTTTGCCAGCAGTTAGATTGGAGTTTTGGGAAAAGATCCCCAAAGTTGATGGGACTATCTCTACTCTTGCTAAACGTACTACTATTTCTACAGAAGATAGTACTTCTTTTAAAGATCCTTTAGATAGGAAACTTGAATCTTATCTAAGGAAAGCTTATTTATATTCAGGTCATCTTCCTAGGCCTGCAATTTCTTTGGCTGATGTTGCAGCTGCTTCAACTTTTTTGTTGGAAACTTTAGTGCAACAAGTATCGGATCATGATTTGTCTAGCATTGTTAAGTTGATTCAACATGCTAATAATTTCATTTGTGATGCCATTTTTTATATAATCAAAATTGATGTTAGATATATGTCTTTAGCTATTTTAGCTAGAAGAGCTTTGTGGCTCAAATCTTGGAATGCTGATATGACTTCTAAGTCCAGATTGCTTTCTCTTTCTTTCCAAGGTAATAAATTATTTGGTTCTCAGTTGGATTCAATAATTTCAACTGTCACTGGGGAGAAGGGAGTTTTTTTGCCTCAGGATAAAAAACCTAAAGGTAAATCTAAAGCTTCTAACCGTTTTCGTTCCTTTCGACATAATAAGGAACAGAAATCTAATCCTTCCCCAAAGGAATCTGTTTCCAATTAGAAGCCTTCCTCAAATTGTAATAAATCCAAGCCATTTAAGAGATCAAAGCCAGCCCCCAAGTCCGCATGAAGGTGCTGCCCTCATTCCAGGTTAAAATTTTTCAAAGATGTTTGGATCAGTTCGGTCCAAAATCATTGGATTCAGAGTATTGTCTCTCAGGAGTACAGAATAGGATTCAGAGTAAGACCACCTGTGAGAAGATTTTTTTTCTCTCACGCATTCCAGGGAACCCAGTAAAGGCTCAGGCTTTCCTGAAGTGTGTTTCAGGCCTAGAGTTATCAGGGGTAATCCTGCCAGTTCCATTTTAGGAACAAGGTCTGGGGTTTTATTCAAATTTATTCATTGTCCCAAAGAAAGAAAATTCATTCAGACCAAAAAAAAAAAAAATCTATGGATTTACAGGATATCTTCATATTCCGATTCATCCGGATCACTATCAGTTCCTGAGATTCTCTTTTCTAGACAAGCATTACCAGTTTGTTGCTCTTCCTTTTGGCCTAGCGACTGCTCCAAGAATCTTTTCAAAGGTTCTCGGTGCCCTACTCTCTGTAATCAGAAAGTGGGGTATTGCTGTGTCTCCTTATTTGGACGATATCTTGGTACTTGCTCAGTCTTTACGTTCTGCAGAATCTCACGTGAATCAACTAGTGTTTCTTCCAAGATATGGTTGGAGGATCAATTTACCAAAAAGTTCTTTGATTTCTCAGACAAAGGTATCCTTTTTTAGGTTTCCAGATAGATTCAGTGTCCATGACTTTGTCTCTAACAGACAAGAGACATTTGAAATTGGTTGCAGCCTGTCGGAACCTTCAGTCTCAGTCATTCCCTTCAGTAACTATGTGCATGGAAGTTTAGATCACCATCGAATAATTCTAGGGGCCTCTTTTGTTCGTTCAACCTGGACAGTGATTACAACAGATGTGAGTCTTTCAGGTTGAAGAGCTGTTTGGGGATCTCTGACAGCACAAGGGGTTTGGAAATCTCAAGAGGTGAGATTACCAATCAATATTTTGGAACTCTGTGCAATTCTCAGGGCTCTTCAGTTTTGGCCTCTGTTGAAGAGAGAACCGTTCATTTGTTTTCAGACAGACAATATCACAACTGTGGCATATGTCAATCATCATGGTGGGACTCACAGTCCTCAAGCTATGAAAGAAGTATCTCGGATACTTGATTGGGCGGAATCCAGCTCCTGTCTAATTTCTGTGGTTCATATCCCAGGTATAGACAATTGGGAAGCGGATTATCTCAGTCGTCAGACTTTACATCCGGGAGAATGGTCTTTCCACCCAGATGTGTTTTCTCAAATTGTTCAGATGTGGGGGCTTCCAAAAATAGATCTGATGGCTTCTCATCTAAACAAAAAACTTCCCAGGTACCTGTCCAGGTCCAGGGATCCTCAGGCGGAAGCAGTGGATGCGTTGACACTTCCTTGGTGCTATCAACCGGCTTATATTTTCCAGCCTCTAGTTCTTCTTCCAAGAGTGATCTCCAAAATCATCATGGAGAAATAGTTTGTGATGATGGTGGCTCCAACATGGTCTCACAGATTTTGGTATGCGGATCTTGTTCAGATGTCCAGTTGCCAACCTTGGCCACTTCCATTAAGGCCAGACCTTCTTTCTCAAGGTCTGTTTTTCCATCAGGATCTCAAATCATTACATTTGAAGGTATGGAAATTGAACGCTTAGTCATAGAGGTTTCTCTGACTCAGTGATTAATACTATGTTGCAGGCTCATAAATCTGTCTCTAGAAAGATTTATTATCGAGTTTGGAAGACTAACATTTCATGGTGTTCTTCTCATAAATTCTCTTGTCATTCTTTTCTTCGGGATGGTTTGGATAAAGGTTTGTCTGCAAGTTCATTGAAAGGACAAATTTCTTGCTAAACTTCCTGATATTCATTGTTTTGTACAGGCTTTGGTTCGTATCAAGCCTGTCATTAAATCAATCTCTCCTCCTTGGAGTCTTAATTTGGTTTTGAAGGCTTTACAGGCTCCTCCATTTGAGCCTATGCCTTCTTTGGACATTAAACTACTTTCCTGGAAAGTGTTGTTCCTTTTGGCCATCTCTTCTGCTAGAAGAGTTTATGCATTATCCGCTCTCTTGTGAATCTCCTTTTCTGATTTTTCATCAGGATAAGGCAGTTTTCCAGACTTCATTTAAATTCTTACCTAAGGTTGGGAATTCTAACAACATTAAAGGGACAGTCAACCCAAAAATGACTAACTTATTTAGTTAGCCAAATTTCCATCTAAATAAACTTTGGCAGAAAATAAACTTACTAGATCTCATCTGGCAGTTTTGAAATGGCCGCCTGACCCCTCCTTCTCTGACTAATTCCAAAAGCTTGCACTAGTACAGGATCCTTTTCTCTAGTCTTGTCCCTGCGCGCTCCTGCAATTTCAGCTCTCTAGCAGCTGTTCATACCCGGCACTCACTGCCTCTCATTCATGCTGTGTGTTACAGAGAATGAGAGGCAGTGAGTGCCGGGCAGGCAGTGATGTGATGGTCTGTGCTTTAGTTAATACTCCAATGAGATTAGAGAGAAATGTTTTATTTTTATTGTATTAACCTAACTACACAGTCCTCTCTGATCAACTTGTTCGTGCACCATCAGCATGGCTGCACAGTAGTGATGATCACATACACAGGCACAGATGCACTGAGCTGATTTTGCTTCCCTCTTGCCTTCCATGCCCTGTGCACTCGCTATATCATTCTTTCCCCTCAGCTAGAAGTTGAGATAAATTATTTTCCTGGGTTTACTTTTAATAAAAATATATTGGATAATAGGGGTGAGGGCAGTGGGCAAAAGGCACAAATGTTCCTCGGTGCGTGTCCCCTACACTGCTAGAAAGTCTTCGCGGGGAGTCGGGACCCTGGGACTAATCATCCTCTTCCAGCGGAGGAGGAGGAAGAGGCTTATTTAGATTCACACAGTGTCACTCCGCTCCTCTTGGCAGCAAGAAGATTCCCCCTCCCCGCCCCCTGAAGACCGCAGGGAAAGACCTACGGACACACATACCCAGGCTGAGGATCCTTGCTCCCGCTGCCCACTATCAGCTGTCACTGATCTGAGGAAGATACGCACAGAGCACCCCCAACCCACAGGCACCACGGCACAGCATTAGCTCTACTATCCAGGAAATGTGCGCACGTTAATAGTTAACTGAAGTGACCGGTTTTCCTGGATAGTAGAGCTAATGCTGCAGAGCAGTGTAGCACCGGGCACCGTTTAAACTTCCCTCACACACCAGGCCCCGCCCGACACTGCTTATAGACACTCGGATTAGCCTACAGCGACTTATTTGTATTTTCGTCTGTAAAGGCTGGAGTTCAACCCTTTTTGGTGCTTTTATTGGATCTGCCTCTGTCAAAGCGGCGGTGAAGAAGGTGGTGAGTTAGTGAGTAAGGGAGGGCAAAGGAGAAAAAGGAAGAGAGGAAAAGAAGAAACCAGTCTGATTCTCATTCACAATGCAGTCGTTTCTGGCTCTCTTTGATGTCTTCATTTTTACCTTCTGCTTTTTTAATGCACCTCTTTCCTCTCTTCCTTTTTCTCCTTTGTTTTTTCTGGAAGACGTAGGGGCCAGAAAGCTACGGCTACCTCTTTCTTTTTGGCTGAAGAGTATCATCCGTTTGGCATATGAGACTGCTGGACAGCAGCCTTCTGAAAGAATTACAGCTCATTCTACTAGGGCTGTGGATCCTCATGGGCATTTGAAAATGATGCTTCTGTTGAACAGATTTGCAAGGCTGCAACTTGGTCTTCTCTTCACACTTTTTCCAAATTTTACAAATTTGACACTTTCGCCTCGTCCGAGGCTGTTTTTGGGAGAAAGGTTCTTCAAGCAGTGGTGCCTTCCGTTTAGGTTCCTGTCTTTTCCCTCCCTTTCATCCGTGTCCTATAGCTTTGGTATTGTATCCGTGGACTCATCATATCTTGTAAAAGAAAAGGAAATTTATGCTTACCTGATCAATTTATTTCTTTTACGATATGACGAGTCCACAGCCCACCATGTCATTTTCTAAGACAGGTCGTTCTTTTTGTTAAACTTCAGTCACCTCTGCACCTTGGCTTTTCCTTTCTCTTCCTAACTTCGGTCGAATGACTGGAGTGGGAAGGAAGGGAGAAGCTATATATACAGCTCTGCTGTGGTGCTCTTTGCCTCCTCCTGCTGACCAGGAGGCTTAATCCCATAAGTAAGGATGTAATCCGTGGACTCGTCATATCGTAAAAGAAATAAATTTATCAGGTAAGCATAAATTTCCTTTTTATTTTGTCCCTCCCTCTCTAGTGACTCTTGCGTGGAAGTTCCACATCTTGGGTATTGCTATCCCAAACGTCACTAGCTCATGGACTCTTGCCAATTACATGAAAGAAAACATAATTTGTGTAAGAACTTACCTGATAAATTCATTTCTTTCATATTGGCAAGAGTCCATGAGGCCCACCCTTTTTATGGTGGTTATGATTTTTTTTGTATAAAGCACAATTATTTCCAAATTCCTTTGTTGATGCTTTTTACTCCTTTCTTTATAACCCCACTTCTTGGCTATTCGTTAAACTGAATTGTGGGTGTGGTGAGGAATGTATTTATAGGCATTTTGAGGTTTGGGAAACGTTGCCCCTTCTGGTAGGATTGTATATCCCATACTTCACTAGCTCATGGACTCTTGCCAATATGAAAGAAATTAATTTATCAGGTAAGTTCTTACATAAACTATGTTTTTCTTCAGCTGGAACTGGGGCCTTAGTCAAGGTAGAGGGAATTATGAACAGTTCCAAATACCAGTCAATATTGGCACAAAACCTTCAGGCATCTGCTAGAAAGCTGAACATGAAGATAAACTTCATCTTTCAACATGACAATAACCCAAAGCATACATCCAAATCAACAAAGTTATGGCTTCACCAGAAGAAGATTAAAGTTTTGGAATGGCCCAGCCAGAGCCCAGACTTGAATCAGATTGAAAATCTGTGGGGTGATCTGAAGAGGGCTGTGCACAGGAGATGCCCTCACAATCTGACAGATTTGGAGTGTTTTTGCAAAGAGTGGGCAAATCTTGCCAAGTCAAAATGTGTCATGCTAATAGACTCATACCCAAAAAGATTGAGTGCTGTAATAAAATCAAAAGGTGCTTCAACAAAGTTTTAGTTTTGCACACTTATGCAACCATATTATTTTATTTTTATATTTTTTCTTCCCTCTACCTAAAACATTTCAGTTTGTTTTTCAATTGAGTTGTACAGTTTATAGGTCACATTAAAGGTGGAAAAAGTTCTGAAATTATTTATCTTTGTCTCATTTTTTTTCATCACAGAAACCTGACATTTTAACAGGGGTGTGTAGACTTTTTATATCCACTGTATGTAGTATATATGTATGTGTGTATGTGTGTATATATATATATATATATATATATATATATATATATATATATATATATATATATATATATATATATATATATATATATATACACAGGGAGTGCAGAATTATTAGGCAAGTTGTATTTTTGAGGATTAATTTTATTATTGAACAACAACCATGTTCTCAATGAACCCAAAAAACTCATTAATATCAAAGCTGAATAGTTTTGGAAGTAGTTTTTAGTTTGTTTTTAGTTATAGCTATTTTAGGGGGATATCTGTGTGTGCAGGTGACTATTACTGTGCATAATTATTAGGCAACTTAACAAAAAACAAATATATACCCATTTCAATTATTTATTTTTACCAGTGAAACCAATATAAAATCTCAACATTCACAAATATACATTTCTGACATTCAAAAACAAAACAAAAACAAATCAGTGACCAATATAGCCACCTTTCTTTGCAAGGACACTCAAAAGCCTGCCATCCATGGATTCTGTCAGTGTTTTGATCTGTTCACCATCAACATTGCGTGCAGCAGCAACCACAGCCTCCCAGACACTGTTCAGAGAGGTGTACTGTTTTCCCTCCTTGTAAATCTCACATTTGATGATGGACCACAGGTTCTCAATGGGGTTCAGATCAGGTGAACAAGGAGGCCATGTCATTAGATTTTCTTCTTTTATACCCTTTCTTGCCAGCCACGCTGTGGAGTACTTGGACGCGTGTGATGGAGCATTGTCCTGCATGAAAATCATGTTTTTCTTGAAGGATGCAGACTTCTTCCTGTACCACTGCTTGAAGAAGGTGTCTTCCAGAAACTGGCAGTAGGACTGGGAGTTGAGCTTGACTCCATCCTCAACCCGAAAAGGCCCCACAAGCTCATCTTTGATGATACCAGCCCAAACCAGTACTCCACCTCCACCTTGCTGGCGTCTGAGTTGGACTGGAGCTCTCTGCCCTTTACCAATCCAGCCACGGGCCCATCCATCTGGCCCATCAAGACTCACTCTCATTTCATCAGTCCATAAAACCTTAGAAAAATCAGTCTTGAGATATTTCTTGGCCCAGTCTTGACGTTTCAGCTTGTGTGTCTTGTTCAGTGGTGGTCGTCTTTCAGCCTTTCTTACCTTGGCCATGTCTCTGAGTATTGCACACCTTGTGCTTTTGGGCACTCCAGTGATGTTGCAGCTCTGAAATATGGCCAAACTGGTGGCAAGTGGCATCTTGGCAGCTGCACGCTTGACTTTTCTCAGTTCATGGGCAGTTATTTTGCGCCTTGGTTTTTCCACACGCATCTTGCGACCCTGTTGACTATTTTGAATGAAACGCTTGATTGTTCGATGATCACGCTTCAGAAGCTTTGCAATTTTAAGAGTGCTGCATCCCTCTGCAAGATATCTCACTATTTTTGACTTTTCTGAGCCTGTCAAGTCCTCCTTTTGACCCATTTTGCCAAAGGAAAGGAAGTTGCCCAATAATTATGCACACCTGATATAGGGTGTTGATGTCATTAGACCACACCCCTTCTCATTACAGAGATGCACATCACCTAATATGCTTAATTGGTAGTAGGCTTTCGAGCCTATACAGCTTGGAGTAAGACAACATGCATAAAAAGGATGATGTGGTCAAAATACTAATTTGCCTAATAATTCTGCACTCCCTGTGTGTATATATATATATATATATATATATATATATATATATATATGTATATATATATATAATATATATAATATATTGTATTGAAATAAGCACTCACTGGACTTTAGCCAACTGTGACAAAAAATATTCTTTTAATGTGTTTTTCGGGACACAAACAGTCCCTTCCTCTGACAAACTACTAGTGCAAAAATCAGACTTTTAAAGATCTTTGTGACCCTCCCCCTTCATTACAGCCAATCCCGGCTGCCCGTGTGCAAAACGACTTGGTGACCTCATGTGTTTACATATATACATATTATATACATAATTACAAAAGCAGTGAAAGAGTGGAAGCTGTTGGAGGCAGATCAATCATTACCCTTTACGAGGTGGCAAGCCCTCCAGGACTGGATATAGAAGGGGCCGGAGCTTAAGAGATGCACTAATGAAAACCGACATAGATTCGATGACATCACAAGGGTCATAGCTCAATAAGAAAAAAGGCTGTTATAGATGCATCGTTTGTGTCACGTGTAGTGGTATGATTACTGGCATGCATTTCCAACATCCGGACTGTAAGAGAAGATATGAGATCAAGCACTTCTTGACATGTACCACACAATTTGTGGTTTATCTTCTTAACTGCCCCTGTGGGAGGTTCTATACAGGGAAGACAGTGGATGACGCAAGAACTAGAATGGCGAATCGCCGGTCGAGCATCCGGACTGCCATCCAAAAAAGGGAAATCCGATTTACCAGTGGCTCGACATTTCATGGAGGCAGGCCATACAGTGAAGGCTCTAAGATTTCGCCTCATAGATCATGTCCCTAAATTAAGAAGAGGGGGAGACAGAGCGAAAATCCTTCTACAGAAGGAGGTGAGATGGATTTATGAGCTTGGCACTCTCAGCCGAGGGGACTGAATGTCCACTCTGGGTGGTAATGCTACCTAGAATGAGCTAAGAGGTTGGCATAATATGACATGAGAGTCTGCGACCCTTAGTGGTTCTGATATGGGCGGCCATGTCAGTAGGGATGATCATATTTTATTTATTTTTATAGAGAGTTCATGATCCTACAATAAGATTAAAGTTGGTGTTGAGGGGGCGGCCCCTGAACTTGAAGATATCTTTGTACATAAATGTACCAATGAGAGCACATGACCATTCCATACAGTTGATTACCTTTGACCAGTTTAGATATGTATGGTTTTGTTTTTAAAAGTTTTTAACTAATTTGTATATTTATCTGTTTTCACTTTTTCACTTATATATGCACTTTTTGATGCCCCCATTGTTGTTCACTAGTGGTCCACTGTGGCAACTGAGCCTTCCAGTTAGCCTTAGGGGCTCACACCTAGGTATGATTGGCTTTGAACATGGCCGTAACAAATAGGGGTTCATTTAGTAATTAATTTTTGCTTATATATTTTCCTATGCATTGATTGGTTGTTATTATTCGCTAACTAATTATGGATTGTGTTAATAGGGCTCTGCTAATAGTCGTATCTCAGTTGGGATAACTTTGGCACCTAAATACCCAAATGGGTGAGGTTGTCTGATTGTGACTCTGAACATGGCCATGAAAGGGGTTCGTTAAGTAACGGATAATTTAATAATGAATTTCTGTGTATACATTTTCATTGATTAGTGATTTGGTAATTTATCGATGGTGTCAATAGGGCTCTGATAATAGATGTACCTCATTGGGGACAATCTTGGCCCCTATATACCCCAATAGGTGAGGTTGTCTGATTGTGACTCCACCCTCAAAGCCGTAATACATAAGTAATACACAGGATCAATTGAGATAGTAGTGTAAATTAGGTCACTAGAGATAATATATCTTTGCAGTGTATAGGTTTATATTTTATTTTTTTTATTAAGTGGTCCCAGAGAGAACAGGATTTAGGTCGATTATGTTGATAAATGTGATGAGACATAAGAATAAGTGGGTCATAGTTGTTGTTAATTTACTATTTTGTTATTTTGTTGATATTCCTTTATTCTCTGATTTTGTGTGATTGAATTCTTGTGGTTGCCATTTTTTGGCATTTGAAAGATTTCCTAATGAAAACGTGCCAGAGTAAGAGAAACAGTGGGTTACATATGGCTGTTGCTGGCACAATTATAAATAGTGGTTCTGTATTTGTATGTGGTTACTACGGCTTCCTATGGTGGACATTGGTACACTTAGATGAGATTAGCTCGTTTTGAGGTTTCCTTTTTGAGGTTTTTCAAGGCAGGTTTTGTATGGGGGTTGCTATAACAACCGATTATGACGCGCACAGGGGGCAAGGCCTTCTTATAGTGGCCATTCGATTCAGTGAATGTAGACACACTCCCCCCTCAACAATCTGAGGGCTAAATGAAGAATCAAATGCTAATTGACACACCCTTTGTGAGGATTTCACGGGCATTGAGATCAGGCACTGGGGAACGATGCTGTAAGTCCCAGTTTGACAGGCCGTTTTAGCGATGTCTTCGCTAGGTTGACAGCTGGGCTCTTGTTTTATTTTTATTTTGACAGGTATCCATTACGATTTGTTTACTACTCCCATATAGGGCGGGGCCACGGCTGACCAGTAAAGCAATGGGTGACTGAATGGGTGACACCCCCCCATATTTCTGTAAGTGTAGTGATACGGATTATAATACATACAATAGGTGTGTACCTCATGATTGCGGTGACATTCACATACATATTGATTTTGGGTGAATATTTAAGAACGGTGACAGAAATCCGTGTTGAGGAGTGAATCACTGACACCCATGTATACATGATTGGAGGATAATGGGGTGCGTTAAGGCTAATGGCTGCCCATTGGTTGTCAATAAAGGCTATTGTTGACATAAGTTTTATTTTCCGTATCGGCTCAAGATAGTTATACTTAGTGGATCACTGCTGACCAACTGGGTGGCATCATACAATATCGGATATTTTCCACTTGGGTTGATATTATTTACTATCATGAAATGAATACAATTTGTGTAACTGAATTAACACTGTATATATGTAAACACATGAGGTCACTAATTTGTTTTGCACACGGGCAGCCGGGATTGGCTGTAATGAAGGGGGATGGTCACAAAGATCTTTAAAAGTCTGATTTTTGCACTAGTTGTTTGTCAGAGGAAGGGACTGTTTGTGTCCCGAAACGTCACATTAAAAGAATATTTTTTGTCACAGTTAGCTTAAGTCCCAGTGAGTGCTTATTTCAATACAATATTACGAAGCGTTACAGCACCCTGGCTGTTGTGGATGGTTGGTGAGAGTGCACACACCTGGACTTTTTTTTTATATATATATATATATATATATATACACACACACACAGAGATCAGAGTAATCCTCCCACCTGGCTCTAGCGATCCGAGGTTACCCCAAAGCAGACACAAACGCAGGATTTTTCAAAAAGCCTGTTGGCTCAAGGCGCCGGATGATGTCAGCATCAGCCTAATCCCATAGCAGCGTAATAGGTTGCCATAGCAATGGCATAAATAAACTAGCCGGCACAAGTCCGTTTGATGAGAAGAACCTGTACGGTCATGAGCAGAGCCATCCAGCCACATGAGCCTTGAGCCGACACGCGTGATATGTTGACATGGAAGGTGAGCGTCTGTGCGGTCATGCTCAGGGTCATCTGATTGGGTTTAAGGTAATTTGTGATACTGTAATTAGGTGTGGGTTCTTGGGGTGTTTACTATGTATTTACGGCCTCCATTGAGAGAGGCTCCTGCGAGAGCCGAAACGTCTAGGTTCAGGGCCATGTTTTTGCTTTTTGTTACATAAAGGCTTTCTGAAAAATCCTGTGTTTGTGCCTGTTTTGGGGTAACGTCGGATCGCTAGAGCTAAGCGGGATAATTACTCTGATCTCTATATATTGTAAGGATGGAGTGTGCTGTTTCCTCTACATTTATTTATATATATATATATATGTGTGTGTGTGTGTGTGTGTGTGTGTGTGTGTGTGTGTGTGTGTGTGTGTGTGTGAAAATCAAGAAAAATCACCAGCGCTAGACCTTTGCAATATAGTTTTGTTGTTTTACTGTATTTGTTTGTAAGGCTATATTTTGTCCTATTTTTCTGTATTTGTATAGATAAGATTCCCTATATCATAGTATAGATATTGATGTAGTGAAGATAGTTAGATGGAAGTATGTCTATTCAATATACAAGATACACTGAACCACCAGCTTTGAGTGCTGCCTTAATATTAACACAGTGTACCCATGTCATTGTTAGAAATAGTTAAGAAAGAGCTATCATTATTAGAGGCGCTCTGCTATAATTAGTCTTTCTGATGTATAATATCAATTATATAGTCCTTTGTAAAGAAAAACAGTTCTTGAATGATACTTGTACACAGTTCTTATTAGTTTCTAATGTAGGTAACTTCTTTGTATTAAGTGTGGAAGTAAGACTTCCTGCTTACCAGATAAGACCTCAATCATATGAGGTAAGCTTTCAGCTCTGCGTGTATAAAGATGGTTTTGACTTTGTCCCCCAGAGTTCTTAATCAACTTCTTGTTCCAATAATTTTGAAGAACCTTTTACTTTCAATGGTAACCCTGGACTCTCTGTTGATCTTTCATGTGATGGTGAGAATATTTATGAGTATGAAGAAGGATTGGCAAAGATCCCCAGAGTTATGCAGGAAAGAAAAAAATACACATAGCGTAATACTGTATAAAATTAAAAAATAATTGATTATGTACAAGAGGTATTATGCTTACATTAGTAAACCTCAATCCATAATGAGGTAAGAATTACAGCTTTATACATAATAGTATTGTGTTCCCAATTGGGACCCTTAGGATAAATAATCGATGGTGCAGTGGTGATATATATATATATATATATATATATATATATATATATAGAGAGAG
Organism: Bombina bombina; assembly: GCF_027579735.1. Taxonomy (NCBI): domain Eukaryota; kingdom Metazoa; phylum Chordata; class Amphibia; order Anura; family Bombinatoridae; genus Bombina; species Bombina bombina. The sequence continues at coordinate 306,896,589 of NC_069500.1, read as the reverse complement.
AGAGAGTGTGTGTATAGAGATATATAGAAAAAATTATATTTTTAAAAAAATAACTGTTGCACGTACAGTTTATTGCATTTTTTGATAAATGTAACACCTCACACCCAAAGTTTGCAAGTGCAGCGGTACAGCTACCTTCACTTAGCCCTTATAGTAAGGAGTGACTGGTTTTTAATGGAGGGAACTTGTGCCTTTTGCTTGAGATACAAGAAAAAGTGCCCTTAAAGGGACTTTGAACCCAAAATTTTTCTTTCATGATTCAAATAGAGCATGAAATTTTAAGCAACTTTCTAATTTACTCCTATTATCAAATTTTCTTTATTCTCTTGGTATCTGTATTTGAAATGCAAGAATGTAAGTTTAGATGCCGGCCCATTTTTGGTGAACAACCTGGGTTGTCCTTGCTGATTGGTTTATAAATTCATCCACCAATAAAAAAGTGCTGTCCAGAGTACTGAACCAAGAAAAAAGCTTAGATGCCTTCTTTTTCAAATAAAGGTAGCAAGAGAACGAAGAAAAATTGATAATAGGAGTAAATTAGAAAGTTGCTTAAAATTGCATGCTCTATCTGAATCACAAAAGAAAAAAATTTGGGTTCAGTGTCCCTTTAAGGGGTCATGAAACCCAATTTTTTTCTTTCATTATTCAGATAAAGAATACAATTTGAACAACTTTCTAATTTACTTCTATAATCTAATTTGTTTCATTCTCTTGGTATCATTTTGTTGAGGGAGCAACAATGCACTAATGGTTTTTAACTGAACATATTGGTGAGCCAATCACAATCGATATATATATATATATATATATATATATATATATATATATATACATTAGTGGTTCAAGTGAACAGAGGCACTCTCCGTGTATAAAGAAATTAGTGCTTTATTTTAATCCCAAATGGGATTAAAATAAAGCACTAATTTCTTTATTCATGGAGAGTGCCTCTGTTCACTTGAACCACTAATGCATGTTAATAACTTGACGCGGAGTGCTGGTATTCTGGATTGAGATATATATATATATATATATATATATATATATATATATATATATATATATATATATATATATATATATATATATATATATATATATATATATATATAAAATTGCAGAGGTGAACGGCACTCACGAGTATGTCAGCTACCTGGTGCTCACACTAGGGAGAGACAAACAGTAAAGCAGTTATGGATCCCACGGACGGACTCCGTGTTGCAGCAAGGACCCAAGAAAAGCAGGCACACAGGTTTTTTCATAAACACTCCGGTTTATTTGCAAAGTTGATTACCAAACGTTTCGGCTCACACACGAGCCTTTGTCAATGGTGTACAAAACCAAATGTGGAAAACTAGAGCACAAACTAACCTTAAATACCCACCCAGCCCAAGTGATAGACCAATCAGAGAGAGTGACAGCGGCACACCCACTCACACAGACCTAAACAGCTTATTGCCGGGCTCAATGTGGGCGTCACGTGACGTCATCACGTTACCGCCGTCCTGTGTGTAACCATGGAAACATGCGTAACCATGGAGACCAAACATACACAAATGTACTGTGCGGGTGCGCTGGCGGGTAAGCCTCTGATGGAAAAACATATCAATTAATCAAACAGTGATCTGAATACCCCTATATACAAATACAATAAAGGAATAGGTATCTATCTATATGCAACACTAAGACAAACCTAATATATAGCTTGTAAAGTGAAAAGCGCTACCGAAACCCAGAGTATAAAAAACTACTAACACAGCCCTCTATACTCATAGTATCAAGGCATGTGGGGAGGTAGCAAGTGAGGGCAAAAAACAATCTCAAGCCCCCTAGATATTTAGACAGGTATACATTGCATCATGCCAGAGGAGTAGGTAGAAACTAAGTCCTGGATGACTCCCACTTCTTCACATCTTATTTGTGTTTATACCAGCAGCCAAAGTCTATGTTGACATTCAGGCCTCGAGGGGCAACTGTGTCCAGTGTGAAGATCCATCGGGATTCCATTCTTAATAGTGCCAGTCCTCTGTCACCACCACGTCTGTTGTGGGGCACATGGTCAATCAGCATCACTCGCAAAGAGGAAACAGAGTGTCCTGCAGTTGCAAAATGTCGCGCAACCGGTTGTTCAGATCGACCTTTTTCTATTGCTTGACGAATTGCTGTTTTATGGTTAGCCAAACGTTCTTTGAACGCTGTCACTGTTTTGCCTATGTAGAATTTGGAACATGGGCAAATAATGGCGTACACCACATATTCCGATGTGCAGGATAATCGATGTCTTATTTTGTATCTTTTGTTGTTATGGGGATGTTGAAATGATGTCCCAGCAATGAGATTGTTGCAAGTGACACAATTGCCACATTTGTAACATCCTGGTTTCCCTCTTGTGAGCCATGTCTGTTTTTCATAGCAGTGTGTGGGATCACTGAGTACTAGTAGATCCCTGAGGTTACTTGCTCGCTTGTATACCACCCGGGGTACCGGAGCATCCACAAAAGGTAGACTAGTGTCCTTGGAGATCATCATCCAATTCTTCCTTATCACATTCTGAAGCATCCCTGATCCCGGAGTGTAGGTAGTTACAAAGTTCATCCGGTTCGGTTGTTCCGTTACTGTCCGTTTCGGGATAGTGTCATTCTGGGTGAGCTGTATGGCTTCACTCTTTTGTTGATCTATTAGCATAGGTGGATATCCTCTGCTCAGAAATTTTTGTGACATTTCTTCAAGCTGTCTCTCTTTTCGGGAGTCATCCGTGTTGTTCCGGACGACCCGCAGGAGTTGTGAGGAGCTAACACCATCTCTCTGGAATCTAGGGTGGAAACTCTGGTAATGGAGTATAGAATTCTTATCAGTGGGTTTATTGAACAAGGTGGTGTGCAATTTATCACCATTAGGTGTTACTACTCTGAAAATTTCCAGGTCAAGAAAATGAATCTGATTGTTATTATGTTCCATTTTAAATTTAATCGTGGAGTTAAGGGTATTTAATCCTTCAACCCACCCAATAAGTTTTTCAGGGGTATCACCCCAAATCAAGAAGACATCGTCTATGTATCTGCGATACATTTTGATGGGGTTCTGCCTGGAGAATATATTGTATTTTTCATACATCGCCATATAAATGTTAGCATACGATGGGGCCATATTTGACCCCATCGCAGTGCCCATAACTTGTAAGAAGTACTCGTTTTCAAATCGAAAATAGTTTTTCTCCAAGCAGAACTCCATCAGATGCAGCAGAAATTCCACAGGTGGACCAGTATATAGTGGGTTGTCAATCAGGATTTGTCGTACCATGTTGATACCATGCCCATGGGGTATCACCGTGTATAAACTTACTACGTCCATAGTAACTAGAGTGTCAGTAGGGGCCAGATTATCAAAGTCTTTCAGTAGTTTAATGAGTTCAGAGGAATCTCTGAGATGGGACTGAGTGTTTTGAACCACTGGTTGAAGGTAGAAATCAATGAATTCTGCTAAGGGTTGCATCAATGATCCCCTGGCAGACACAATAGGTCTGCCGGGGGGATCTTCGAGGGACTTATGGATTTTGGGCAGTAAATATAGTATTGGGCAGATTGGATGATCAACTGAAAGAAAGCCCAACACATCATCATCAATTACCCCAGCTTGATGTGCCAAGCCCAAGAATTCATCGATTTCTCTTTTAAAAGTTTTGGTAGGATTAGATTGTAGTTTGCGGTAGGTATTGTGGTCACGTAGTTGTTTAAAAGCCTCACCTCTATACTGTACATAGTCAAGTATCACTGTGGCCCCACCCTTATCCGCTGGCCTTATGACTATGTCCTTGTCAGTGGACAGAGACTTAATTGCCCGTCTTTCAGCGCTTGTAATGTTGTCTCTTGGCAGAGGCATATCTTTGTGTAGTTCAGTAAGGGTGGTTGTACAGATATGGTGGAATGTTTTTATTGACGAATGTGTGTTAGTCGGTTCAAAGGTGCTGCTTGCTTTAAATTGTTTAGGGGTCTGATTCTCCTTATCTTTAAAGAAGTCTTTAAGCTTCAACTGCCGTTGGAATCTACCCATGTCTACCATCCAATCAAAAAGGTCACAGTGGGGGGTGGGTACAAAGGACAGTCCCCTATTAAGGACTTTTAGTTCGTCACCTGTAAGAGGTCGTTTACTTAGATTATAGATTATTGTGTCTTTTTCTGTCGTGGCTGGTGGGGGCGGGGCAAAACGAAAAAACCAGCCACGACAGAAAAAGACACAATAATCTATAATCTAAGTAAACGACCTCTTACAGGTGACGAACTAAAAGTCCTTAATAGGGGACTGTCCTTTGTACCCACCCCCCACTGTGACCTTTTTGATTGGATGGTAGACATGGGTAGATTCCAACGGCAGTTGAAGCTTAAAGACTTCTTTAAAGATAAGGAGAATCAGACCCCTAAACAATTTAAAGCAAGCAGCACCTTTGAACCGACTAACACACATTCGTCAATAAAAACATTCCAACATATCTGTACAACCACCCTTACTGAACTACACAAAGATATGCCTCTGCCAAGAGACAACATTACAAGCGCTGAAAGACGGGCAATTAAGTCTCTGTCCACTGACAAGGACATAGTCATAAGGCCAGCGGATAAGGGTGGGGCCACAGTGATACTTGACTATGTACAGTATAGAGGTGAGGCTTTTAAACAACTACGTGACCACAATACCTACCGCAAACTACAATCTAATCCTACCAAAACTTTTAAAAGAGAAATCGATGAATTCTTGGGCTTGGCACATCAAGCTGGGGTAATTGATGATGATGTGTTGGGCTTTCTTTCAGTTGATCATCCAATCTGCCCAATACTATATTTACTGCCCAAAATCCATAAGTCCCTCGAAGATCCCCCCGGCAGACCTATTGTGTCTGCCAGGGGATCATTGATGCAACCCTTAGCAGAATTCATTGATTTCTACCTTCAACCAGTGGTTCAAAACACTCAGTCCCATCTCAGAGATTCCTCTGAACTCATTAAACTACTGTAAGACTTTGATAATCTGGCCCCTACTGACACTCTAGTTACTATGGACGTAGTAAGTTTATACACGGTGATACCCCATGGGCATGGTATCAACATGGTACGACAAATCCTGATTGACAACCCACTATATACTGGTCCACCTGTGGAATTTCTGCTGCATCTGATGGAGTTCTGCTTGGAGAAAAACTATTTTCGATTTGAAAACGAGTACTTCTTACAAGTTATGGGCACTGCGATGGGGTCAAATATGGCCCCATCGTATGCTAACATTTATATGGCGATGTATGAAAAATACAATATATTCTCCAGGCAGAACCCCATCAAAATGTATCGCAGATACATAGACGATGTCTTCTTGATTTGGGGTGATACCCCTGAAAAACTTATTGGGTGGGTTGAAGGATTAAATACCCTTAACTCCACGATTAAATTTAAAATGGAACATAATAACAATCAGATTCATTTTCTTGACCTGGAAATTTTCAGAGTAGTAACACCTAATGGTGATAAATTGCACACCACCTTGTTCAATAAACCCACTGATAAGAATTCTATACTCCATTACCAGAGTTTCCACCCTAGATTCCAGAGAGATGGTGTTAGCTCCTCACAACTCCTGCGGGTCGTCCGGAACAACACGGATGACTCCCGAAAAGAGAGACAGCTTGAAGAAATGTCACAAAAATTTCTGAGCAGAGGATATCCACCTATGCTAATAGATCAACAAAAGAGTGAAGCCATACAGCTCACCCAGAATGACACTATCCCGAAACGGACAGTAACGGAACAACCGAACCGGATGAACTTTGTAACTACCTACACTCCGGGATCAGGGATGCTTCAGAATGTGATAAGGAAGAATTGGATGATGATCTCCAAGGACACTAGTCTACCTTTTGTGGATGCTCCGGTACCCCGGGTGGTATACAAGCGAGCAAGTAACCTCAGGGATCTACTAGTACTCAGTGATCCCACACACTGCTATGAAAAACAGACATGGCTCACAAGAGGGAAACCAGGATGTTACAAATGTGGCAATTGTGTCACTTGCAACAATCTCATTGCTGGGACATCATTTCAACATCCCCATAACAACAAAAGATACAAAATAAGACATCGATTATCCTGCACATCGGAATATGTGGTGTACGCCATTATTTGCCCATGTTCCAAATTCTACATAGGCAAAACAGTGACAGCGTTCAAAGAACGTTTGGCTAACCATAAAACAGCAATTCGTCAAGCAATAGAAAAAGGTCGATCTGAACAACCGGTTGCGCGACATTTTGCAACTGCAGGACACTCTGTTTCCTCTTTGCGAGTGATGCTGATTGACCATGTGCCCCACAACAGACGTGGTGGTGACAGAGGACTGGCACTATTAAGAATGGAATCCCGATGGATCTTCACACTGGACACAGTTGCCCCTCGAGGCCTGAATGTCAACATAGACTTTGGCTGCTGGTATAAACACAAATAAGATGTGAAGAAGTGGGAGTCATCCAGGACTTAGTTTCTACCTACTCCTCTGGCATGATGCAATGTATACCTGTCTAAATATCTAGGGGGCTTGAGATTGTTTTTTGCCCTCACCTGCTACCTCCCCACATGCCTTGATACTATGAGTATAGAGGGCTGTGTTAGTAGTTTTTTATACTCTGGGTTTCGGTAGCGCTTTTCACTTTACAAGCTATATATTAGGTTTGTCTTAGTGTTGCATATAGATAGATACCTATTCCTTTATTGTATTTGTATATAGGGGTATTCAGATCACTGTTTGATTAATTGATATGTTTTTCCATCAGAGGCTTACCCGCCAGCGCACCCGCACAGTACATTTGTGTATGTTTGGTCTCCATGGTTACGCATGTTTCCATGGTTACACACAGGACGGCGGTAACGTGATGACGTCACGTGACGCCCACATTGAGCCCGGCAATAAGCTGTTTAGGTCTGTGTGAGTGGGTGTGCCGCTGTCACTCTCTCTGATTGGTCTATCACTTGGGCTGGGTGGGTATTTAAGGTTAGTTTGTGCTCTAGTTTTCCACATTTGGTTTTGTACACCATTGACAAAGGCTCGTGTGTGAGCCGAAACGTTTGGTAATCAACTTTGCAAATAAACCGGAGTGTTTATGAAAAAACCTGTGTGCCTGCTTTTCTTGGGTCCTTGCTGCAACACGGAGTCCGTCCGTGGGATCCATAACTGCTTTACTATATATATATATATATATATATATATATATATATACACAGCCACCAATCAACAGCTAAAACCTAGGTTCTCTGCTGCTTCTGAGCTTGCCTAGATAAACCTTTCAGCAAAGGATAACAAGGAAGCAAATTAAATGATAGAAGTAAATTGGAAAGATGTTTAAAATTGTATTCTCTATATCTGAATCGTGAAAGATTTTTTTTGGGTTTCATGTCCCTTTAAGGGCTGGTAGGATAAGAATAGTAGGGATGTGCAAATATTCAACATTAGTCATTTTTTTAAATGCCAAAATGGCCACAGTTTGAGGCATTCATTTAATTTCAGTGCTTGATTTATTAAAATGCAACACAAAAATATAAATACTCAAATTAATCCAGCCTCAAAATAAGCTGAATGCCGCACACCGTGGCCATTTTTTGGCATTTGTTTACCAATGAATGTAGAAAGACGAATATTTGCACATCCCTAGTAAGTGGTGGTAAATGCAGTTGGCTATTTCAACAAAATCACCCTATGGAAACATCTTAAATACACTAATCTATAATATACACATCCCCATGTTGAGTTGTATGTCCATTTATTTATTTAAAGGGATAGTCTACCCCAGAATTTTTATTGTTTTAAAATATAGATAATCCCTTTATTACCCATTTCCCAGTTTTGCATAACCAACACAGTTATAATAATATACTTTTAACCTCTGTGATTATCTTGTATCTAAGCCTCTGCAAACTGACCCTTTTTTCAGTTCTTTTGATAGACTTGCAGTCTAGCCAATCAGTGCCTGCTCCCAGATAACTTCTCGTGCACGAGTACAGTGTTATCTATATGAAATACGTGAACTAACACCCTCTAGTGGTGAAAAACTGTTAAAATGCAATCTGAAAGAGGTGGGCTTCAAGGTCTAAGAAATTAGCATATGAACCTCCTAGGTTAAGCTTTCAACTAAGAATACCAAGAGAACAAAGCAAAATTGGAAAATTGTTTAAAATTACATGCTCTATCTGAATCATGAAAGTTTATTTTGGCCTAGACTGTCCCTTTAAATTTTGTGTTCCTATTTTTTTTTAATTTTTTTTTTTTTAGGATAAAATTATTTCCTCTCCTGTGCTAACTTCTGTTTTGGCATTTCCTTCTTTCCAAACCTCACAAATATTAAAAGCCATGAGAAACATGGGCTAATAACATTTCAAAGGCAGGTTTGTTTCATCAGGGATATTATTGTATACACCCAAGAAGCCATGTACTGTATATCTTTTTTTAGATTAAATTCACATTCTGCTGCGGTTGTTCCTAGTAGCAACCTATCCAATCCTGTGCAATTTCAACAACCTGGCGGTTACCACAGCCCCAGACTGACAGCTACAGCCAGGTGTCAACCAGCTAAGCCTGCCACCGCCGAGGTCACTGGCAGCATCCAGCTGGGCTCAACAGTCCACCTTCAAAATTTCCTGTAGAAGGAAACTGATATGATCCACTCTAAATCTGAACACCTTAGAAATGACAGAACAGAATCCAGAAATTTCAAAACCAGTAAATAAGTTAAATCAGATTTTCAAAGCTCCACCTAAAGCTCCTCAGGCGTTTTAAGCTCCAGGCTTAGTGACTGACAATAGGAATAGAAGAAACCTGGCATTCCTTATACTCCTAATAGGTCCAAGATCCATCCTCTTTCAGAAAAGAATCTGTCTGGGAGGTGGTTCCTAAAGTGGACAGTTCTATTTCCACTCTGGCAAAACACATAACTATTCCCATGGAGGATAGTTCCTCATTTAAGGATCCAATGAACCTGAAAATCAGTCTTGACTAAGAAAATCTGAAGCTTAGACCAGCCATTGCAGTCACTTGTGTCATTTTCTCTTCTTTGTGCCCAAATTCTTCTAATTCTAAGAAACCTGTTCTTCACAGTTTGGAAGTGGTTTGAGTCTTAAAATATTATCTTCATGACACTAATGATTTTAGACAGACCTCTAGTTTATTTATCCATTTCTCTGGTAATAGGGTCAAAAGGCCACGGCAGTGAATTTAGCATCATGGCTGAAACGAACAGTAAGTAAAACTTGGTTGTAGGAAAACTGCCTCCAAAACTGAGTTACTGCTCATTCCACTAGATCTGTATGTTCTACTTTGGCTATCAAAAATAAGGCTTCCTTTGAACAGATTTGCAAAGCGGCAACTTGGTCTTCTCTTCATACCTTTTTTTTTTTTTTCTCTAAATGTTATCGTTTTGATGGTAATGCTTCTTCAGAAGATGCTTTTGGCAGGAAAATCCTTCAGGTTGCAGTGTTTAGCAAATAGGAACTGCCATTTTCTTTGTCCCATCCATCCTTAACATGGACTCTAAGCTTTGGTATTATATCCCACATGTTATGGACACCCACGGACTCTCATCATTATTCGAAAGAAAACCGAATTCATGGGATCCTCCCTATATTTTTGTTGGAATCTAAGGGCGACTGCTCTTGTTTGCACCTCTTAACCCTGCTTTTGGTCTTTCCTTCAATTTTTTTTCTACCTCTGCTTGGCTATTCGTTAACTGGAGTATAAATTCTGTTTTTCAGGGATTGAGGGGGATGGAGTTTGCTGGTGTGGTGAGAGATGATTTAATTTCTGATGGAGTCTATTAAAATCTTTAACTGAAAGAGAAGTAGTTATAGGAAGTGGGGGGTGGGAAGGGAATTAAATGCGGAGAACATATATTTTGGGTTTGAAGAAAACCTCTCAAAGCAGGATTACTTTCCTACACTTATCTCTACTTTAACAGCAGAGTAGTAAGAGTGCAAGATGAGCTTGTAATGAAGAAAGTCAGAGGAACAGCAAGACTTTCTCCAGTGTCGTTCAGCAGTGCAGGAACATTTGCGTAGGTAGCGCATAAGGAGTGTGTGATTTGTGAGCTATGGTAGAAGGGGCCAAATTGTCTAGGACTGATCCGAGAGTGGAGTTGTAGTGACTGACTGGTCAGGGCAGGAAAAGGAGGAGATGGAATTTCAGAGGTTTGAGAGGCTGAGATGTTGCTGATTTATTGACGTTATGCTTCTGTAGAATTTGGTGGGGAAGTATGGAGTGTTGTGATTCTGCAAGTGAGGAGATATTTCTGGGGTTTTAACTCTTTAGGCGGGGTGGTCAGTTGCAATGAGACATTCAAATATGAGGATTTTTAAAAGTAAATATAAAAATGATTATACTCTATATTTATGGCTTGATGGAAAATTTGTGAGACAAGGTACCATGTTATATATTTCTCTTGTAAGGTGTATCCAGTCCACGGGTTCATCCATTACTTGTGGGATATTCTTCTTCCCAACAGGAAGTTGCAAGAGGACACCCACAGCAGAGCTGTCTATATAGCTCCTCCCCTAACTGCCACCTCCAGTCATTCTTTTGCAACTCTCGACAAGGGAAGTATCAAGAGATAAGTGGTGACTTAGTGTAGTGTTATCTTCAATCTTCAATGTTATCTTCAATCAAAAGTTTGTTATTTTTAAACGGTACCGGCGTTGTACTGTTTTTACTCTCAGGCAGAAATTGGATGAAGAATTCTGCCTGGAGGTTGATGATCTTAGCGGTTTGTAACTAAGGTCCATTGCTGTTCTCACACATAACTGAAGAGTATGGAAGAAAGCTTCAGTTGGGGAAACGGTCTGCAGATTACCTGCTTTGAGGTATGTTCAGTATTTCTTTCATGTAATTAGCAAGAGTCCATGAGCTAGTGACGTATGGGATATACATTCCTACCAGGAGGGGCAAAGTTTCCCAAACCTCAAAATGCCTATAAATACACCCCTCACCACACCCACAATTCAGTTTTACAAACTTTGCCTCCTATGGAGGTGGTGAAGTAAGTTTGTGCTAGATTCTACGTTGATATGCGCTCCGCAGCAAGTTGGAGCCCGGTTTTCCTCTCAGCGTGCAGTGAATGTCAGAGGGATGTGAGGAGAGTATTGCCTATTTGAATGCAGTGATCTCCTTCTACGGGGTCTATTTCATAGGTTCTCTGTTATCGGTCGTAGAGATTCATCTCTTACCTCCCTTTTCAGATCGACGATATACTCTTATTTATATACCATTACCTCTGCTGATTTTCGTTTCAGTACTGGTTTGGCTTTCTACAAACATGTAGATGAGTGTCCTGGGGTAAGTAAATCTTATTTTCTGTGACACTCTAAGCTATGGTTGGGCACTTTATAAATAAAGTTCTAAATATATGTATTCAAACATTTATTTGCCTTGACTCAGAATGTTCAACATTCCTTATTTTCAGACAGTCAGTTTCATATTTGGGATAATGCATTTGAATCAATCATTTTTTCTTACCTTAAAAATTTGACTTTTTTTCCCTGTGGGCTGTTAGGCTCGCGGGGGCTGAAAATGCTTCATTTTATTGCGTCATTCTTGGCGCAGATTTTTTTGGCGCAAAAAATCTTTTCTGTTTCCGGCGTCATACGTGTCGCCGGAAGTTGCGTCATTTTTTGACGTCCTTTTGCGCCAAAAATGTCGGCGTTCCGGATGTGGCGTCATTTTTGGCGCCAAAAAGCATTTAGGCGCCAAACAATGTGTGCGTATTATTTGGCGCCAAAAAATATGGGCGTCGCTTTTGTCTCCACATTATTTCAGTCTCATTTTTTCTTTGCTTCTGGTTACTAGAAGCTTGTTTATTGGCATTTTTTCCCATTCCTGAAACTGTCATTTAAGGAATTTGATCAATTTTGCTTTATATGTTGTTTTTTCTCTTACATATTGCAAGATGTCTCACGTTGCATCTGAGTCAGAAGATACTTCAGGAAAATCGCTGTCTAGTGCTGGAACTACCAAAGCTAAGTGTATCTGCTGTAAACTTTTGGTAGCTATTCCTCCGGCTGTTGTTTGTATTAATTGTCATGACAAACTTGTTAAAGCAGATAATATTTCCTTTAGTAATGTACCATTGCCTGTTGCAGTTCCCTCAACATCTAAGGTGCAGAATGTTCCTGATAACATAAGAGATTTTGTTTCTGAATCCATCAAGAAGGCTATGTCTGTTATTTCTCCTTCTAGTAAACATAAAAATCTTTTAAAACTTCTCTCTCTACAGATGAATTTTTATATGAACATCATCATTCTGATTCTGATGACTCTTCTGGTTCAGAGGATTCTGTCTCAGAGATTGATGCTGATAAATCTTCATATTTATTTAAAATGGAATTTATTCGTTCTTTACTTAAAGAAGTACTAATTGCTTTAGAAATAGAGGATTCTGGTCCTCTTGATACTAATTCTAAACGTTTAGATAAGGTATTTAAATCTCCTGTGGTTATTCCAGAAGTTTTTCCTGTTCCTAATGCTATTTCTGAAGTAATTTCCAGAGAATGGGATAAATTGGGTAATTCATTTACTCCTTCTAAACGTTTTAAGCAATTATATCCTGTGCCGTCTGACAGATTAGAATTTTGGGACAAAATCCCTAAAGTCGATGGGGCTATTTTTACCCTTGCTAAACGTACTACTATTCCTACGTCAGATGGTACTTCGTTTAAAGATCCTTTAGATAGGAAAATTGAATCCTTTCTAAGAAAAGCTTATCTGTGTTCAGGTAATCTTCTTAGACCTGCTATATCTTTGGCTGATGTTGCTGCAGCTTCAACTTTTTGGTTGGAGACTTTAGCACAACAAGTAACAGATCATGATTCTCATAATATTATTATTCTTCTTCAGCATGCTAATAATTTTATCTGTGATGCCATTTTTGATATTATCAGAGTTGATGTCAGGTTTATGTCTCTAGCTATTTTAGCTAGAAGAGCTTTATGGCTTAAAACTTGGAATGCTGATATGGCTTCTAAATCAACTCTACTTTCCATTTCTTTCCAGGGTAACAAATTATTTGGTTCTCAGTTGGATTCTATTATCTCAACTGTTACTGGTGGGAAAGGAACTTTTTTACCACAGGATAAAAAATCTAAGGGTAAAAACAGGGCTAATAATCGTTTTCGTTCCTTTCGCTTCAACAAAGAACAAAAGCCTGATCCTTCATCCTCAGGAGCAGTTTCAGTTTGGAAACCATCTCCAGTCTGGAATAAATCCAAGCCTTCTAGAAAGGCAAAGCCTGCTTCTAAGTCCACATGAAGGTGCGGCCCTCATTCCAGCTCAGCTGGTAGGGGGCAGGTTACGTTTTTTCAAAGAAATTTGGATCAATTCTGTTCACAATCTTTGGATTCAGAACATTGTTTCAGAAGGGTACAGAATTGGTTTCAAGATGAGACCTCCTGCAAAGAGATTTTTTCTTTCCCGTGTCCCAGTAAATCCAGTGAAAGCTCAAGCATTTCTGAATTGTGTTTCAGATCTAGAGTTGGCTGGAGTAATTATGCCAGTTCCAGTTCTGGAACAGGGGATGGGGTTTTATTCAAATCTCTTCATTGTACCAAAGAAGGAGAATTCCTTCAGACCAGTTCTGGATCTAAAAATATTGAATCGTTATGTAAGGATACCAACGTTCAAAATGGTAACTGTAAGGACTATCTTGCCTTTTGTTCAGCAAGGGCATTTTATGTCCACAATAGATTTACAGGATGCATATCTGCATATTCCGATTCATCCAGATCATTATCAGTTCCTGAGATTCTCTTTTCTGGACAAGCATTACCAGTTTGTGGCTCTGCCGTTTGGCCTAGCTACAGCTCCAAGAATTTTTTCAAAGGTTCTCGGTGCCCTTCTGTCTGTAATCAGAGAACAGGGTATTGTGGTATTTCCTTATTTGGACGATATCTTGGTACTTGCTCAGTCTTTACATTTAGCAGAATCTCATACGAATCGACTTGTGTTGTTTCTTCAAGATCATGGTTGGAGGATCAATTCACCAAAAAGTTCATTGATTCCTCAGACAAGGGTAACCTTTCTGGGTTTCCAGATAGATTCAGTCTATAGATAGGTCTTATGACTGCTGCATCGGACGCGATCCCCTTTGCTCATTTTCACATGCGACCTCTTCAGCTCTGTATGCTGAATCAATGGTGCAAGGATTACACAAAGATATCTCAATTAATATCTTTAAAACCGATTGTACGACACTCTCTAACGTGGTGGACAGATCACCATCGTTTAATTCAGGGGGCTTCTTTTGTGCTTCCGACCTGGTCTGTAATTTCAACAGATGCAAGTCTCACAGGTTGGGGAGCTGTGTGGGGATCTCTGACGGCACAAGGAGTTTGGGAATCTCAGGAGGTGAGATTACCGATCAATATTTTGGAACTCTGTGCAATTTTCAGAGCTCTTCAGTCTTGGCCTCTTCTGAAGAGAGAATCGTTCATTTGTTTTCAGACAGACAATGTCACTACTGTGGCATACATCAATCATCAAGGAGGGACTCACAGTCCTCTGGCTATGAAAGAAGTATCTCGAATTCTGGTTTGGGCGGAATCCAGCTCCTGTCTAATCTCTGCGGTTCATATCCCAGGTATAGACAATTGGGAAGCGGATTATCTCAGTCGCCAAACGTTGCATCCGGGCGAATGGTCTCTTCACCCAGAGGTATTTCTTCAGATTGTTCAAATGTGGGAGCTTCCAGAAATAGATCTGATGGCGTCTCATCTAAACAAGAAACTTCCCAGGTATCTGTCCAGATCCCGGGATCCTCAGGCGGAAGCAGTGGATGCATTATCACTTCCTTGGAAGTATCATCCTGCTTATATCTTTCCGCCTCTAGTTCTTCTTCCAAGAGTAATCTCCAAGATTCTGAAGGAATGCTCGTTTGTTCTGCTGGTAGCTCCGGCATGGCCTCACAGGTTTTGGTATGCGGATCTTGTCCGGATGGCCTCTTGCCATCCGTGGACTCTTCCGCTACGACCAGACCTTCTGTCGCAAGGTCCTTTTTTCCATCAGGATCTCAAATCCTTAAATTTAAAGGTATGGAGATTGAACGCTTGATTCTTGGTCAAAGAGGTTTCTCTGACTCTGTGATTACTACTATGTTACAGGCTCGTAAATCTGTATCCAGAGAGATATATTATAGAGTCTGGAAGACTTATATTTCTTGGTGTCTTTCTCATCATTTTTCTTGGCATTCTTTTAGAATTCCGAGAATTTTACAGTTTCTTCAGGATGGTTTAGATATAGGTTTATCCGCAAGTTCTTTGAAAGGACAAATCTCTGCTCTTTCTGTTCTTTTTCACAGAAAGATTGCTAATCTTCCTGATATTCATTGTTTTGTACAAGCTTTGGTTCGTATAAAACCTGTCATTAAGTCAATTTCTCATCCTTGGAGTTTGAATTTGGTTCTGGGGGCTCTTCAAGCTCCTCCGTTTGAACCTATGCATTCATTGGACATTTAAATTACTTTCTTGGAAAGTTTTGTTCCTTTTGGCAATCTCTTCTGCCAGAAGAGTTTCTGAATTATCTGCTCTTTCTTGTGAGTCTCCTTTTCTGATTTTTCATCAGGATAAGGCAGTGTTGCGAACTTCTTTTGAATTTTTACCTAAAGTTGTGAATTCTAACAACATTAGTAGGGAAATTGTTGTTCCTTCATTATGTCCTAATCCTAAGAATTCTAAGGAGAAATCATTGCATTCTTTGGATGTTGTTAGAGCTTTGAAATATTATGTTGAAGCTACTAAGTCTTTCCGAAAGACTTCTAGTTTATTTGTTTTTTTTTCTGGTTCTAGAAAAGGCCAGAAAGCTTCTGCCATTTCTTTGGCATCTTGGTTGAAATCTTTAATTCATCTTGCCTATGTTGAGTCGGGTAAATCTCCGCCTCAAAGGATTACAGCTCATTCTACTAGGTCAGTTTCTACTTCCTGGGCGTTTAGGAATGAAGCTTCGATTGATCAGATTTGCAAAGCAGCAACTTGGTCCTCTTTGCATACTTTTACTAAATTCTACCATTTTGATGTATTTTCTTCTTCTGAAGCAGTTTTTGGTAGAAAAGTACTTCAGGCAGCGGTTTCAGTTTGAATCTTCTGCTTATGTTTTTCATTAAACTTTATTTTGGGTGTGGATTATTTTCAGCAGGAATTGGCTGTCTTTATTTTATCCCTCCCTCTCTAGTGACTCTTGCGTGGAAAGATCCACATCTTGGGTAATCATTACCCCATACGTCACTAGCTCATGGACTCTTGCTAATTACATGAAAGAAAACATAATTTATGTAAGAGCTTACCTGATAAATTCATTTCTTTCATATTAGCAAGAGTCCATGAGGCCCGCCCTTTTTTTGGGGTGGTTATGATTTTTGGATAAAGCACAATTATTCCAATTCCTTATTTTATATGCTTTCGCACTTTTTTATCACCCCACTTCTTGGCTATTCGTTAAACTGAATTGTGGGTGTGGTGAGGGGTGTATTTATAGGCATTTTGAGGTTTGGGAAACTTTGCCCCTCCTGGTAGGAATGTATATCCCATACGTCACTAGCTCATGGACTCTTGCTAATATGAAAGAAATGAATTTATCAGGTAAGTTCTTACATAAATTATGTTTTTTATTTCTAGAGAGATGAAATAAGTTCTAGAAAATGCTGACAGAGCCTTGTGTATTTGAGGTAAGCCTGATGCAGTGATTTAACAGCGACTGGGACCATGCTTACAAAACAGGGTAATACTCATGTTAATATTATTCAGTGTCAAAACGTTTACATGTTTTCATAAATAGTTTTTTTTCTCTGAGGGAGATAAATCTTTATTTGGGGAATCCCTTTTTTTACACATGGCTAGTCAGATCCTCCTAGGAGTATTTTCTTAAGGCCCCTCTGACATCCAGTACATGGTGGGAGGGGCCTATTATAGCGCTATTACTGCACAGTTTTAATTCAGACTGAGACATCCAGCTTCCCTAGAGGAGTCCTTTGGCATCTGAGGACCATTATAAGGGATTTATTCCTTCACCAAATTGTATTTGAGGGCAGGTAGGAGCCTCAGCAGAGCTGTGGCAGTTGCTCAACTGTTTTTTTACCAGTGGTTGACTTTTTTTAATCCGGTTTGAGGGCTAAGGGGTTAATCATCCATTTGCAAGTGGGTGCAATGTTGCTTTAGTCCCTTACACACACTGTACAAATTTCGAAGACTTTACTATATTTTTACACTGTTTTGCAGTTTAAGTGCTAGTTTTTTTTCTTTTAAAGGCACAGTAACGTTTTTGTTTAATTACTGTTTCACCTTTATTAAAGTGTTTTCCAAGTTTGCATGTCTCATTACTAGTTTGTTAAACATGTCTAACATAGAGGAAACTCCTTGTTCAATATGTTTGGAAGCCATGGTGGAACCCCCTCTTAGAATGTGTACCAAATGTACTGAAATTTCTATAAACTATAAAGACCATATTATGGCGCTTAAAGATTTATCTCCAGAGTATTCTCTGACTGAAAAAAGGGAGATTATGCCAGCTAGCTCTCCCCATGTGTCAGAACCTATAACTCCCGCTCAAGTGACGCCAAGTACATCTAGCGCGTCTAATTCTTTTACCTTACAGGACATGGCGGCAGTTATGACTAATACCCTTACAGAGGTATTGTCCAAACTGCCAGGGTTACAAGGAAAGCGAGACAGCTCTGGGGCCAGAACTAATACAGAGCTTTCTGACGCTTTAATACCTGTGTCCGATATACCCTCACAATACTCAGAAGCTGAGGCAGGTG
Organism: Bombina bombina; assembly: GCF_027579735.1. Classification (NCBI taxonomy): domain Eukaryota; kingdom Metazoa; phylum Chordata; class Amphibia; order Anura; family Bombinatoridae; genus Bombina; species Bombina bombina. Next base: position 306,878,774 of record NC_069500.1, on the reverse strand, counting down.
AGCTTCTATCTGTGGGTGACATTTCAGATTCAGGGAAGGCGTTGCTTCAGTCTGATTCTGAAATGACAGCGTTTAAATTTAAGCTCGAACACCTCCGCTTATTGCTTAGGGAGGTTTTAGCGACTCTGGATGACTGTGAACCCATTGTAGTTGCAGAGAAATTGTGTAAGATGGACAAGTACTTTGCAGTGCCTGTTTACACTGATGTTTTTCCAGTCCCTAAGAGGTTTTCGGAAATTATTACTAAGGAATGGGATAGACCAGGTGTGCCGTTCTCTCCCCCTCCTGCTTTTAAAAAGATGTTTCCCATAGATGCCGCCATACGGGACTCATGGCAGACGGTCCCTAAGGTGGAGGGAGCAGTCTGTACCCTAGCGAAGCGTACAACTATCCCCGTCGAGGACAGTTGTGCTTTCCTAGATCCTATGGATAAAAAATTGGAGGGTCTCCTTAAGAAAATTTTTATACATCAAGGTTTTATTCTCCAGCCTCTTGCATGCATTGCCCCAGTTACTGCTGCCACGGCTTTCTGGTTCGAGTCTCTTGAGGAGACCCCGTTAGATATTTTAGACAGGATTAAAGCTCTTAAGTTAGCTAATTCCTTTATTTCTGACGCCGTTTTTCATTTAACCAAGCTGATGGCTAAGAATTCAGGTTTTGCCATTCTGGCGCGCAGGGCGCTATGGCTTAAGTCCTGGTCAGCAGACGTTACTTCAAAGTCTAAGCTTCTTAACATCCCCTTCAAGGGACAGACCCTATTCGGGCCTGGTCTGAAGGAGATCATCTCTGACATTACTGGAGGAAAGGGTCATGCCCTTCCTCAGGATAGGTCCAGCAAATTAAGGACCAAGCAGAATCATTTTCGTTCCTTTCGAAACTTCAAGGGTGGCGCAGCTTCGGTTTCCTCTAATGCAAAACAAGAGGGAAATTTCACGCAGTCCAAACCAGTCTGGAGACCTAACCAGACTTGGAACAAAGGGAAGCAGGCCAAGAAGCCTGCTGCTGCCTCTAAGACAGCATGAAGGGGTAGCCCCCGATCCGGGACCGGATCTAGTAGGGGGCAGACTTTCTCTCTTCGCCCAGGCTTGGGCAAGAGACATCCAGGATCCCTGGGCACTAGAGATTGTTTCCCAGGGTTATCTTCTTGAATTCAAAGGTTCATCTCCAAAGGGGAGATTTCAACTCTCACAATTATCTGCAAACCAGATAAAGAGAGAGGCATTCTTACGTTGCGTTCAAGACCTACTGGTTATGGGAGTGATCCACCCAGTTCCAAGAGAGGAACAGGGGCAGGGTTTCTATTCAAACCTGTTTATAGTTCCCAAAAAAAGAGGGATATTTCAGACCAATCTTGGATCTCAAAATCCTAAACAAATTTCTCAGGGTCCCATCCTTCAAAATGGAGACAATTCGAACCATCCTCCCTATGATCCAGGAGGGTCAATATATGACTACCGTGGACTTAAAGGATGCTTATCTACACATTACGATTCACAGAGAGCATCATCAGTCCCTAAGGTTCGCCTTCCTAGACAGGCATTACCAGTTTGTGGCTTTTCCCTTCGGGTTAGCCACGGCACCATTCTGATTCAGGCGTCGACTTTTCAATTCGCCAAGTCCCATACGGACATTGCTCTGGCCTTTCTGAAGTCTCACGGGTGGAAAGTGAACAGAGAAAAGAGTTCTCTTTCTCCCTTCACAAGAGTTTCCTTCCTAGGAACTCTGATAGATTCAGTAAAAATGAAAAATTTTCTGACGGAGGTCAGGATATCAAAGCTTCTAACTTCCTGCGTTCTTCATTCCACTTTTCGGCCGTCAGTGGCTCAGTGTATGGAAATTATCGGCCTAATGGAAGCGGCAATGGACATAGTTCCGTTTGCCCGCCTACATCTCAGACCACTGCAACTTTGCATGCTCAATCAGTGGAATGGGGACTACACAGATTTGTCTCCTCTGTTAAATCTGGATCAAAAGACCAGGGATTCTCTTCTCTGGTGGTTATCTCGGGTTCACCTGTCCAGGGGAATGAGTTTCCGCAGGCCAGAGTGGACTATAGTGACGACAGATGCCAGCCTTCTGGGCTGGGGTGCGGTCTGGAACTCCCTGAAGGCTCAGGGTTCGTGGACTCAGGAGGAAGCCCTCCTTCCGATAAACATTCTGGAACTAAGAGCGATATTCAATGCTCTTCAGGCTTGGCCTCAGCTAGCTGTGGTCAAGTTCATCAGATTTCAGTCGGACAATATCACGACTGTAGCCTATATCAACCATCAGGGGGGAACAAGGAGTCCCCTGGAAATGATGGAAGTTTCAAAGATAATTCTATGGGCGGAGGTTCACTCTTGCCATCTATCTGCTATCCATATCCCAGGAGTAGAGAACTGGGAGGCAGATTTTCTAAGTCGGCAGACTTTTCATCCGGGGGAGTGGGAGCTCCATCCGGAGGTATTTGCCCAGCTGATTCAATTATGGGGCAAACCAGAACTGGATCTGATGGTGTCTCGTCAGAACGCCAAGCTTCCTCGTTACGGGTCCAGGTCGAGGGATCCCCAGGCGACGCTGATAGATGCTCTAGCAGTGCCCGGGTCCTTCAGCCTGGCTTATGTGTTTCCACCGTTTCCTCTCCTCCCTCGTCTGATTGCCAAGATCAAGCAGGAGAGAGCTTCGGTGATTTCGATAGCACCTGCATAGCCACGCAGGACTTGGTATGCAGATCTGGTGGACATGTCATCCTTTCCACCATGGACTCTGCCGCTGAGGCAGGACCTTCTACTCCAAGGTCCATTCAAACATCCAAATCTAGTTTCTCTGCGTCTGACTGCTTGGAGATTGAATGCTTGATTTTATCAAAACGTGGTTTCTCCGAGTCGGTCATTGATACCTTGATTCAGGCTCGAAAGCCTGTCACCAGGAAAATCTATCATAAGATATGGTGTAAATATCTTAATTGGTTTGAATCCAAGGGTTACTCGTGGAGTAAGGTCAGGATTCCCAGGATACTATCTTTTCTCCAAGAAGGATTGGAAAAGGGATTATCGGCTCGTTCCTTAAAGGGACAGATTTCTGCTCTGTCTATTCTTTTGCACAAGCGCCTGGCTGATGTTCCAGACGTTCAGGTGTTTTGTCAGGCTTTGGTTAGAATCAGGCTTGTGTTTAAACCTGTTGCTCCGCCATGGAGTTTAAATTTAGTTCTTAAGGTTCTTCAAGGGGTTCCGTTTAAACCCTTGCATTCCATAGATATCAAGCTTTTATCTTGGAAAGTTTTGTTTTTAGTAGCTATCTCTTCGGCTTGAAGAGTTTCAGAGTTATCTGCCTTGCAGTGTGATTCCCCTTATCTGATCTTCCATGCAGATAAGGTAGTTTTGCGTACCAAACCTGGGTTTCTTCCTAAGGTAGTATCTAATAGGAATATCAATCAGGAAATTGTTGTTCCGTCACTGTGTCCTAATCCTTCTTCAAAGAAGGAACGTCTCTTACACAATCTTGACGTGGTTCGTGCTTTAAAGTTTTATTTGCAAGCTACTAAGGATTTTCGTCAAACATCTGCATTGTTTGTTGTCTACTCTGGAAAGAGGAGAGGCCAAAAGGCTTCGGCAATTTCTCTTTCTTTTTAGCTAAGAAGCATAATTCGTTTAGCCTATGAGACTGCTGGCCAGCAGCCTCCTGAAAGAATTACAGCTCATTCTACTAGAGCTACATGAGCTTTTAAACATGAGGCCTCTGTTGAACAGACTTGTAAGGCGGCGACTTGGTCTTCGCTTCATACTTTTTCTAAATTCTGCAAATTTGATACTTTTGCTTCCTCGGAGGCTATTTTTGGGAGAAAGGTCTTACAGGCAGTGGTGCCTTCTGTTTAAGTACCTGCCTTGTCCCTCCCTTCATCCGTGTCCTAAAGCTTTGGTATTGGTATCCCACAAGTAATGGATGAACCCGTGGACTGGATACACCTTACAAGTGAAAACAAAATGTATGCTTACCTGATAAATTTCTTTCTCTTGTGGTGTATCCAGTCCACGGCCCGCCTTGTCACTTTAAGGCAGGTGTTTTTATTTTTTAAACTACAGTCACCACTGCACCCTATAGTTTCTCCTTTTTCTTACTTGTCTTCGGTCGAATGACTGGAGGTGGCAGTTAGGGGAGGAGCTATATAGACAGCTCTGCTGTGGGTGTCCTCTTGCTACTTCCTGTTGGGAAGGAGAATATCCCACAAGTAATGGATGAACCCGTGGACTGGACACACCACAAGAGAAAGAAATTTATCAGGTAAGCATGAATTTTGTTTTTCTTTTAGATGCATTGTAAAAAATACATTTTGCAATATTTTTTGCCATAACTATCAAATGTAAAATATACTGTACGTACTGATTCTATGTATGTGATCATCGATTAAATTATTCGTGTTCTAATTAATAAATTAAAAAATGTTTTATTTTCCCTTAGCACTATAAATTACAGTAAAGATTTGCCACTGGCACAAGGAATAAAGTTCCAGTGAACAGCCACTAGATGGTGAAACAAGCTGATATTTCAAGACAACTGGAAAATTTCTTCTTGCAACAATCTGCCGCAACTCCTCACTCGATATTTGACAAATATTCACTTTATAAAAGTAAATCTTTTAAATGCATTGCTTGATTTTTGTAATCTGAACCAAAAAAACTAAAATACAGCAGGTGTCTGTCAACAAAAAGCAAATATACCTGGCAACTGTTGCACCAGATTTTTTCACAATTTTCTCAATGTCTTATGTAGGAATGCCTCCTCCATAAATTTGTGATTATGTTTTTTGTTTTCTTCCATAGAAGAAAAATAAAGTTTATATTTCCCAATTCTGTTTCATTTTATGTGATCATTAATGCAAGATCATCTGCTAGACATTTCGGATTACATGCATATTTATATAATTTGGATGTGTTCTGTGCTTATATGAAACACTTTGATTTGATCCATCAATTTCTTTAAAAAATAAATAAAAATCCTGCTAGAGTACAGGTAATGGGGTTGATTTCTACAAAATTGACTATTAAAGTCTATGGGGATTTTTGTTGATAAATCATTTGATAAACTTTTCTCACTAGGCATAGAATTGACGTGTTTGTCTAATCCTTATTCTATAGCTGTTTTTGAAGAAATAGATTCTAAGAGAATTTACATTTTAAATGCATTTGGAAAATAAAAATAATTGTCCCTTTTGTTGGCTTTGCTTGGTTAAAGGGACATTAAAGTCTATATACAAAAAGAAAAAAAAAATAACACTTTCAATTTTCAAGTTATGCACAGTGTATTTATATGAACACATTCTGAGGTACCAACTCCTAGTGAGCATGTGCAAGACTTCACAGTATATACATATAGGAGTCTGTGATGCCTAACACATGATACAGGGGAATTTAAGGAAACCTTAACATTTGTAAAAAAAAAAAACCAACAAAGGCTCATTTAAAGTGCTATTACATTATTTTTAAAATTATTCAATTCTGCAGTAGTTAATGACCTGTTAATCCACAGTAAGTGGGGGGGGGGGGAGGCTCTATTGGCTCAAATAATAACCATGTGTCAGAATTGTTGGGGTGGTCTGCTGTCGGGCGTGGATAAATGTGCATTTATTTGAGTAAATGCTCATGGGAGCCCATACATGCAAATCAAAATTATATATAAATTATGGTATTTCAGTTTATTTATGAGGATAATACCTTTCTTTTTCTCTATAGTTTTAGGGAAAAAAAGTTTTGTTTACATCCTTGGTTATTAAAAATACATTTTCTTTCTAATGACACGGTGAGTCAATTACTGTTGGGAATATCACTCCTGGCCAGCAGGAGGAGGCAAAGAGCACCACAGCAAAGCTGTTAAGTATCACTTCCCTACCCACAACCCCCAGTCATTCTCTTTGCCTCTAGTGCAAGGAGGAGGTGAAGTAATTGGTTGTCCTGATAATGATTCTTCTATCAAGATTTTTTTATTTTGAAGTCAGGGCAGAATTGCTCTGATCTTCCATCACAATTTGTGTCTAGCTGTACTCCACGTTAGTCTCTTCAGTAGGGCTGTGGTGGCTTTAAAGCAGTTAGGAACTTGTAAAGTGTGTTTTGCTGCGTTTTCTTAACATGTTGCTGCCCTGGTATAGAAAGCCTGAGTAGGTTTACTCTGTCTTTCTTTTTACACAGGTCTCTGTGAGGAGTGGCATCCTCTCATACTTTGTGAGTCGGCTGGCTGCCGGACAGCTAGAATGCAGGTAAGTGCCATTTATCTTCTAAAAGATGGGAGATTGTGCACTTTATATATGTCACGCCGTGCCGTTGCTAGGGGCGTGGCGTCTTCCCCATGCTTGTTGCCTAGGGCTGTGTCGGCTCTGGATGCGTGCGGCGCCGACGTCATCGCCGAACGCTCCTGTTGCGGGCCGGTCCTGTGGCACCAATCCTCTGCCTATGTAAACGGGCAGCAGACAAGCAGTCACTGCCCAAGTATAGTTACTTCTTGTGCTCCTGTGAGTGACAGATCGTCTGCTGAACTAAATACATTGTTGCTGAACCCATGCCTGTCTTACTACGCTACCTGGTTAACCCCTAAACTGCTGGACTGATACTTTGTTGCTGAACCCTTGTCTCTTACTACGCTACCTGGTTAACCCCTAAACTGCTGGACTGATACTTTGTTGCTGAACCCTTGCCTGTCTTACTACGCTACCTGGTTAACCCCTAAACTGCTGGACTGATACTTAGTTGCTGAAACCTTGCCTGTCTTACTACTCTACCTGGTTAACCCCTTATCTGATGGACTGATCCTTGTTACCGAACCCTGCCTGTCTCACTTCGCTACTTGGTTACCCCTTTATTACTGGCCTGCCTTTCTGTTGCCGGATCCTGTCTGCCTATTTGCCTTGTGCTGTCCAGCCTGTGGTGAGTGCCGCTCTCCTCATTTGCCTGATACTCTCTGCTCTGGGATATTCCCTATCTTTCCAGCTCGACGCCGGGATAACAAGACTACTGGCCGAGTTCGGTCTGATATACTATCCCACGAGTCTTACAATATATACTGCAACACTGATTGGGACATTTTATACCCTTGTTGGGGTATTATTGGGCAGCGTGCAGGCACTAATGTGTTTGTTTTTTTTAAAAAGACAGACTTTCTCCTTCGGGGTTGAAGGGGTTAATCAGTGTGTAGGGCTCTGTTTCCTTAAGCTGTTTATTAAGAATAAAAGAAGGAATCAGATGGGCGATTATAGGCTTGTGTGTGTGTATGTGTGTGTATATATATATATATATATATATATATATATATATATATATATATATCGTAAAAAGGGAGAGCACTCTCACTTAGTATATCAACTGCCAGGGTGCTAGTGTAATTAAATATAGCAGAACACAAAACTGGCACTCGCTGGTCTTTCCAGGTCTGAGGAAGGGGATACTTTTATACACATATATATACACACACAGTGGGGCATAAAAGTATCTAGTCAGCCACCAATTGTGCAAGTTCTCCCACTTAAGAAGATGAGAGAGGCCTGTAATTTTCATCATAGGTATACCTCAACTATGAGAGACAAAATGTGGAAACAAATCCAGACAATCACATTGTCCGATTTGGAAAGAATTTATTTGCATATTATGGTGGAAAAACATAATTTATGCTTACCTGATAAATTCCTTTCTTCTGTTGTGTGATCAGTCCACGGGTCATCATTACTTCTGGGATATAACTCCTCCCCAACAGGAAATGCAAGAGGATTCACCCAGCAGAGCTGCATATAGCTCCTCCCCTCTACGTCACTCCCAGTCATTCGACCAAGAATCAACGAGAAAGGAGAAACCAAGGGTGAAGTGGTGACTGGAGTATAATTTAAAAGATATTTACCTGCCTTAAAAAACAGGGCGGGCCGTGGACTGATCACACAACAGAAGAAAGGAATTTATCAGGTAAGCATAAATTATGTTTTCTTCTGTTATGTGTGATCAGTCCACGGGTCATCATTACTTCTGGGATACCAATACCAAAGCAAAAGTACACGGATGACGGGAGGGATAGGCAGGCTCATTATACAGAAGGAACCACTGCCTGAAGAACCTTTCTCCCAAAAATAGCCTCCGAAGAAGCAAAAGTGTCAAATTTGTAAAATTTGGAAAAAGTATGAAGCGAAGACCAAGTTGCAGCCTTGCAAATCTGTTCAACAGAGGCCTCATTCTTAAAGGCCCAAGTGGAAGCCACAGCTCTAGTAGAATGAGCTGTAATTCTTTCAGGAGGCTGCTGTCCAGCAGTCTCATAGGCTAAACGAATTATGCTACGAAGCCAGAAGGAGAGAGAGGTAGCCGAAGCCTTATGACCTCTCCTCTGACCAGAGTACACGACAAACAGGGAAGACGTTTGTCGAAAATCCTTATTTGCCTGCAAGTAGAACTTGAGGGCACGAACTACATCCAGATTGTGTAGAAGACGTTCCTTCTTTGAAGAAGGATTCGGGCACAGGGAAGGCACCACGATCTCTTGATTGATGTTCCTGTTAGTGACTACCTTAGGTAAGAACCCAGGTTTTGTACGCAGAACTACCTTATCTGAATGAAAAATCAAATAAGGAGAATCACAATGTAAAGCTGATAACTCAGAGACTCTCCGAGCCGAAGAAATAGCCATTAAAAATAACACTTTCCAAGATAACAACTTTATATCAATGGAATGAAGGGGTTCAAACGGAACTCCTTGTAGAACGTTAAGAACAAGGTTTAAACTCCATGGCGGAGCAACAGTTTTAAACACAGGCTTGATCCTAGCTAAAGCCTGACAAAAGGCCTGGACGTCTGGATTTTCTGACAGACGCCTGTGTAACAAGATGGACAGAGCTGAGATCTGTCCCTTTAATGAGCTAGCCGATAAACCCTTTTCTAAACCTTCTTGTAGAAAGGACAATATCCTAGGAATCCTAACCTTACTCCAGGAGTAACCTTTGGATTCGCACCAGTATAGGTATTTACGCCATATCTTATGGTAAATCCTTCTGGTAACAGGCTTCCTAGCCTGTATCAGGGTATCAATAACCGACTCAGAAAAACCACGTTTTGATAAAATCAAGCGTTCAATTTCCAAGCAGTCAGCTTCAGAGAAGTTAGATTTTGATGTTTGAATGGACCCTGTATCAGAAGGTCCTGTCTTAGAGGTAGAGACCAAGGCGGACAGGATGACATGTCCACTAGATCTGCATACCAAGTCCTGCGTGGCCATGCAGGCGCTATTAGAATCACTGATGCTCTCTCCTGTTTGATTTTGGCAATCAATCGAGGAAGCAGCGGGAAGGGTGGAAACACATAAGCCATCCCGAAGTTCCAAGGTGCTGTCAAAGCATCTATCAGAACCGCTCCCGGATCCCTGGATCTGGACCCGTAGCGAGGAAGTTTGGCGTTCTGGCGAGACGCCATGAGATCTATCTCTGGTTTGCCCCAACGTCGAAGTATTTGGGCAAAGACCTCCGGATGAAGTTCCCACTCCCCCGGATGAAAAGTCTGGCGACTCAAGAAATCCGCCTCCCAGTTCTCCACTCCCGGGATGTGGATTGCTGACAGGTGGCAAGAGTGAGACTCTGCCCAGCGAATTATCTTTGATACTTCCATCATTGCTAGGGAGCTTCTTGTCCCTCCTTGATGGTTGATGTAAGCTACAGTCGTGATGTTGTCCGACTGAAACCTGATGAACCCCCGAGTTTTTAACTGGGGCCAAGCCAGAAGGGCATTGAGAACTGCTCTCAATTCCAGAATGTTTATTGGCAGGAGACTTTCCTCCTGATTCCATTGTCCCTGAGCCTTCAGAGAATTCCAGACAGCGCCCCAACCTAGTAGGCTGGCGTCTGTTGTTACAATTGTCCAGTCCGGCCTGCTGAATGGCATCCCCCTGGGCAGATGTGGCCGAGAAAGCCACCATAGAAGAGAGTTTCTGGTCTCTTGATCCAGATTCAGAGTAGGGGACAAGTCTGAGTAATCCCCATTCCACTGACTCAGCATGCACAATTGCAGCGGTCTGAGATGTAGACGTGCAAAGGGTACTATGCCCATTGCTGCTACCATTAAGCCGATCACCTCCATGCATTGAGCTACTGACGGGAGTTGAATGGAATGAAGGACACGGCATGCATTTAGAAGCTTTGTTAATCTGTCTTCTGTCAGATAAATCTTCATTTCTACAGAATCTATAAGAGTCCCCAAGAATGGAACTCTTGTGAGAGGAAAGAGAGAACTCTTCTTTTCGTTCACTTTCCATCCATGCGACCTTAGAAATGCCAGAACTAACTCTGTATGAGACTTGGCAGTTTGAAAGCTTGAAGCTTGTATCAGAATGTCGTCTAGGTACGGAGCTACCGAAATTCCTCGCGGTCTTAGTACCGCCAGAAGGGCACCCAGAACCTTTGTGAAGATTCTTGGAGCCGTAGCCAATCCGAATGGAAGAGCTACAAACTGGTAATGCCTGTCTAAGAAGGCAAACCTTAGATACCGGTAATGATCTTTGTGAATCGGTATGTGAAGGTAAGCATCCTTTAAATCCACTGTGGTCATGTACTGACCCTTTTGGATCATGGGTAAGATTGTCCGAATAGTTTCCATTTTGAACGATGGAACTCTTAGGAATTTGTTTAGGATCTTTAAATCCAAGATTGGCCTGAAAGTTCCCTCTTTTTTGGGAACCACAAACAGGTTTGAGTAAAACCCTTGTCCTTGTTCCGACCGCGGAACCGGATGGATCACTCCCATTAATAACAGATCTTGTACACAGCGTAGAAACGCTTCTTTCTTTATCTGGTTTGTTGACAACCTTGACAGATGAAATCTCCCTCTTGGGGGAGAGAATTTGAAGTCTAGAAGGTATCCCTGAGATATGATCTCTAGCGCCCAGGGATCCTGAACATCTCTTGCCCAAGCCTGGGCGAAGAGAGAGAGTCTGCCCCCCACTAGATCCGGTCCCGGATCGGGGGCCCTCGGTTCGTGCTGTCTTTGGGGCAGCAGCAGGTTTCCTGGCCTGCTTGCCCTTGTTCCAGGACTGGTTAGGTTTCCAGCCTTGTCTGTAACGAGCAACAGCTCCTTCCTGTTTTGGTGCAGTGGAAGTTGGTGCTGCTCCTGCTTTGAAATTCCGAAAGGGACGAAAATTAGACTGTCTAGCCTTAGCTTTGGCTTTGTCTTGAGGCAGGGCGTGGCCCTTACCTCCTGTAATGTCAGCGATAATTTCTTTCAAACCGGGCCCAAATAAAGTTTGCCCCTTGAAAGGTATATTAAGTAATTTGGACTTAGAAGTTACATCAGCTGACCAGGATTTTAGCCACAGCGCCCTACGTGCCTGAATGGCGAATCCTGAGTTCTTAGCCGTAAGTTTGGTTAAATGTACTACGGCCTCCGAAATGAATGAATTAGCTAGTTTAAGGACTCTAAGCCTGTCCGTAATGTCGTCCAGCGTAGCTGAACTAAGGTTCTCTTCCAGAGACTCAATCCAAAATGCTGCCGCAGCCGTAATCGGCGCGATGCATGCAAGGGGTTGCAATATAAAACCTTGTTGAACAAACATTTTCTTAAGGTAACCCTCTAATTTTTTATCCATTGGATCTGAAAAAGCACAGCTATCCTCCACCGGGATAGTGGTACGCTTAGCTAAAGTAGAAACTGCTCCCTCCACCTTAGGGACCGTTTGCCATAAGTCCCGTGTGGTGGCGTCTATTGGAAACATCTTTCTAAATATTGGAGGGGGTGAGAACGGCACACCGGGTCTATCCCACTCCTTAGTAACAATTTCAGTTAGTCTCTTAGGTATAGGAAAAACGTCAGTACTCGCCGGTACCGCAAAGTATTTATCCAACCTACACAATTTCTCTGGTATTGCAACAGTGTTACAATCATTAAGAGCCGCTAAAACCTCCCCTAGTAATACACGGAGGTTCTCCAATTTAAATTTAAAATTTGAAATATCTGAATCCAATCTGTTTGGATCAGAACCGTCACCCACAGAATGAAGCTCTCCGTCCTCATGCTCTGCAAGCTGTGACGCAGTATCAGACATGGCCCTAGTATTATCAGCGCACTCTGTTCTCACCCCAGAGTGATCACGCTTGCCTCTTAGTTCTGGTAATTTAGCCAAAACTTCAGTCATAACAGTAGCCATATCTTGTAATGTTATCTGTAATGGCCGCCCAGATGTACTAGGCGCCACAATATCACGCACCTCCCGGGCGGGAGATGCAGGTACTGACACGTGAGGCGAGTTAGTCGGCATAACTCTCCCCTCGCTGTTTGGTGAAATTTGTTCAATTTGTACAGATTGGCTTTTATTTAAAGTAGCATCAATACAGTTAGTACATAAATTTCTATTGGGCTCCACCTTGGCATTGGAACAAATGACACAGGTATCTTCCTCTGAATCAGACATGTTTAACACACTAGCAATAAACTTGCAACTTGGTTACCATCTTATTTAACAAAAACGTACTGTGCCTCAAAGAAGCACTAAACGATTAAATGACAGTTGAAATAATGAACTGAAAAACAGTTATAGCATCAATTCTTAAAAACAACACAACTTTTAGCAAAGGTTTGTTCCCATTAGTAAAGTAACAATAATTAAATTTGAAACATAAAAATTACAGAGCAACGTTTTTAATCACAGTCAATATATGTCTCACAGCTCTGCTGAGAGAATCTACCTCCCTCCAAAGAAGTTTGAAGACCCCTGAGTTCTGTTAGAGATGAACCGGATCATGCAGGAAATACAAGAGTAACTGACTGGAAATTTTTGATGCGTAGCAAAGAGCGCCAAAAATGGCCCCTCCCCCTCACACACAGCAGTGAGAGAGAAACGAAACTGTCACAATTAAAACAAGCAACTGCCAAGTGGAAAAATAATGCCCAAACATTTATTCACTCAGTACCTCCGAAAATGCAAACGATTCTACATTCCAGCAAAAACGTTTAACATAATAAATACCTATTAAAAGGTTTAATGTACTTTTAACAGAGTAATTCCAGTGAAATACCATCCCCAGAATACTGAAGTGTAGAGTATACATACATGTCATTATAACGGTATGGCAGGATTTTCTCATCAATTCCATTCAGAAAATAAAAACTGCTACATACCTCAATGCAGATTCATCTGCCCGCTGTCCCCTGATCTGAAGCTTTTACCTCCCTCAGATGGCCGAGAAACAGCAATATGATCTTAACTACTCCGGTTAAAATCATAGTAAAAACTCTGGTAGATTCTTCTTCAAACTCTGCCAGAGAGGCAATAACACGCTCCGGTGCTATTGTAAAATAACAAACTTTTGATTGAAGTTATAAAAACTAAGTATAATCACCATAGTCCTCTCACACATCCTATCTAGTCGTTGGGTGCAAGAGAATGACTGGGAGTGACGTAGAGGGGAGGAGCTATATGCAGCTCTGCTGGGTGAATCCTCTTGCATTTCCTGTTGGGGAGGAGTTATATCCCAGAAGTAATGATGACCCGTGGACTGATCACACATAACAGAAGAAATAAGTATTTGGTCAATATCAAAAGTTCATCTCAATACTTTGTTATATATCCTTTGTTGGCAATGACAGAGGTCAAATGTTTTCTGTAAGTCTTCACAAGGTTATCACACACTGTTGCTGGTATGTTGACCCATTCCTGCATGCAGATCTCCTCTTGAGCAGTGATGTTTTGGAGCTGTCGCTGGGCAACACGGACTTGCAACTCCCTCCAAAGGTTTTCTATGGGGTTGAGATCTGGAGACTGGCTAGGCCACTCCAGGACCTTGAAATGCTTCTTACGAAGCCACTCCTTTGTTGCCCGGGCGGTGTGTTTGGGATCATTGTCATGCTGAAAGACCCAGCCACGTTTCATCTTCATTGCCCTTGCTGATGGAAGGAGGTTTGCACTCAAGATCTCACGATACATGGCCCCATTCATTCTTTCATGTACATGGATCAATCGTCCTGTTCCCTTTGCAGAGAAACAGCCCCAAAGCATGATGTTGCAAACCCCATGCTTCACAGTAGGTATGGTGTTCTTTGGTTGCAACTCTGCATTCTCTCTCCTCCAAACACGACGAGATGTGTTTCTACCAAACAGTTCTACTTTGATTTCATCTGATCATATGAATCATATGACATTCTCCCAATCCGCTTCTGGATCATCCAAATGCTCTCTAGCATACTTCAGACGGGCCCGGACATGTACTGGCTTAAGCAGGGGGACACGTCTGGAACTGCAGGATCTGAGTCCCTGGCGGCGTAGTGTGTTACTGATGGTAGCCTTTGTTACGTTGGTCCCAGCTCTCTGCATGTCATTCACTAGGTCCCCCTGTGTGGTTCTGGGATGTTTGCTCACCGTTCTTGTGATCATTTTGACCCCACGGGGTGAGATCTTGCGTGGAGCCCCAGATCGAGGGAGATTATCAGTGGTCTTGTATGTCTTCCATTTTCTAATTATTGCTCCCACAGTGGATTTCTTCACACCAAGCTGCTTGCCTATTGCAGATTCAGTCTTCCCAGCCTGGTGCAGGTCTACAATTTTGTTTCTGGTGTCCTTTGACAGCTCTTTGGTCTTCACCATAGTGGAGTTTGGAGTGTGACTGTTTGAGGTTGTGGACAGGTGTCTTTTATACTGATAGCAAGTTTAAACAGGTGCCATTAATACAGGTGATAAGTGGAGGACAGAGGAGCCTCTTAAAGAAGAAGATACAGGTCTGTGAGAGCCAGAAATCTTGCTTGTTTGTAGGTGACCAAATACTTATTTTCCACCATAATATGCAAATAAATTATTTCCAAATCAGACAATGTGATTGTCTGGATTTGTTTCCACATTTTGTCTCTCATAGTTGAGGTATACTTATGATGAAAATTACAGGCCTCTCATCTTCTTAAGTGGGAGAACTTGCACAATTGGTGGCTGACTAAATACTTTTTTGCCCCATTGTTGTTGTGGCAGACAGACATTTTCTCTATCGGCTGGCAGCGTGCACTTTATTAAGTACTGCTTCTCCTCAGTCCGATGTGTCTCTCCTTCATGTATATTCCGCTCTTAGAGCAGTGGGGTGGTGTAGTCCGTCTGTTGAGAGTAAGCTTAGTACTCCGTTTTTTCTATTCCGGAGTTTTGTTGCCATCCTTCCTAAAAGCGCCATGTTGTTTAACCTCAGGGAGGAAGCGGCTGCCTCATTTGTTTTGTGCTCAGCTCTTAGCCATGTGACTCCGCCTCCTTGCTCCGAGATCGGAGCAGTGAGGTTTCTGCCCCGTGTGAGGATAACATGAATGCTATGTATTCTTATTAAATTCTTATGTATTAAAGGATAATACTTTATGTATTAAACGATGACTTAAAAATCCTGCAGTTTGTAGAATACTGACTCCTAAAAGCTTAGTATATTAATAATTCAGAAATATGGCTTGTGTCTCTCGCCTAATTTTTTAAATTTTTATAAGCCTGCAATGGTAGAGCAGGCTGAGAAAGTCTTTATATATTTTATGGGTTCCAATCCTTAAAGTGACAGTTTGGTGCATTTTAGGATAATCCCTAATCTATACTCTAAGCTGTTTTCTTATATAGAGTCTGTCTTATTCTAGACGTATTTTATAAAGTGACAAAACAATTTTTGTTTCCTTGTGTTTTTTTCTTAGAGCGTAATGTCTGCTTCTTCAGACACACGTCTGCTCTGAATTACATTATAGTTTTTTTTTATGAAAATCTTAAAGGGATCTTCCTTTTAATTTTCTCTGAGCCTTATGTCTCTCAGACTGATACTGTAGGCATTGCCACAGTTTTCTCCTTAACGTCCCGAGCCTTTATGGTGTCACATGCAGTGCCCTGCGGTTCCTCTCAATCTCCTGGAGGATTTATTTGCTTGCAGAATTGTCTGCCCAGGTGGCTTTTGGTGTCTGTGGCTTTATCTGCCCTTTTATTTAAGAGAAATCGCAAGAGGTTATTTAAGGAATCAAATAGTAAGGGTTCTGCTCCATTTACTGCTACTCTTTTTGTCGTCCTTATAGTTTTATGAGCAGGATAGCCGGTAGCATCTGAGGGTTAAACCTCCGATTTGGACAGTGTAATTTCTTCTTCTGGTACTGAAGTAGTTCTCTTCAGATTCAAGCCTAATCTTCCTTTTATTTAGGAAGGGTTGGCTACTTGGGAAATTTCTACTCTCCTGTCGTTGTCAATCCTCATCTTCCAAGTAGGAGCAGTCCAAGTCCTCTGGGATTCCCAGTTAGTCTTGGATAAGCGGGAAGTGCTGTCCTAGCCAGCAGGGCATTACAGCTGTTCAGCTGAGAATCCTACTTGTGGCTTAGTGGTACAACCTAGGCCTTATAGTTCTGCTGTGGCAGATTAAATTTTTAAGATTCCTCCAAATCCACTCTTCTGGCGTTTCCTTTTTAAGGATGAGTCCTTGTTTGGACCTGGTCTGATGGTATTATCCTCTGACTTGCAGGTGAAAAGAGTTTTGCTATCACTTGTCAAGTGGGTAAGACTAAAGGAATGTTTTCCTTTTTCCTCTTTCATCAGGGGTCATGTCTTTTAGACCAGTCTCAGATTTTTTCCCGGAGGCAGATTTCTTTTTCTAGAGTATCTGCAATTCAGGTACGATGAGAATCTTTCCTTGAACAGAGTTCAGCACGTTCTTTTCTGGGAGTGAGAGTTCTAGCCCCTGTCTGGGAACGGGATCTAGGTCTTTATCTGAAGTATCTCTGGTGCTAACCTTCAAAGTAATATCCATTCTCTTTTGGTTCTGGGTCTGTTCATAAGAACATAGACCAGAGGGATGTGTGTTTTTTGTTCCCATGTTTCGGGATCTTCGCTAGTTTATGGGTTCAGCAGCCGAGAGACTTTTAGGTCATGGGGTAGTACAAGGGTGTTCTTCTGGACTATAGATGGTTCAGGTGTCATCCTTCCTTCGAACTATCTCTCTTTCAAGAGATTTTGTCCAATCTACTTTCCCATGGATGGGAAATGAACCTGGAGAAGTCTTCGCCGTGTTCCATCTTCATGGGTGGACTTTTTAGACTCTGTATTTAGAAGAAGTTTTCTAACAGAGGTCAGATGTCAAGGATTTATTCCTTTTCCTCTCTCTGCAGTCTAATGTCCAGCCTACAGCAAGCTCTAGTTGTCCGGTAGATGGCTTAGCCTTTTACAACCAGTAGGTTGGGAGTTAGGATCTAACTGCAGCTGCATTTACTTAATTTCTAAGTAAATAGATATAGGAGGGAATTGGTCTTATGGAGAACATTTGGATCTGGCTCAAGAACAGATATAGATCAGTCGACAAGAGTCTCTTTACAGTAGTATTTTCTTAGGAATATCTATCTCAGGGTGCGTGCTTCTGGAGATATTCCTGGGTGATGTATCCACAGATGTCAACCTGCTGAGCTGGTATGCTGTCTGGGTCTTATTAAAATAATGGACTCTGGAGTGTCTGCTCTTCTTTTTAACGTTTGGAGTAGAGAGCGATTTTCAATGCTCTGATAGCGTGGCCTTTTGGCATCAGTCGTTCTTAGCTTGGTTCCAGTCGGACTATATCACCTCTTGGTTTATATCATCCATCAGGGAGGAACTTGGGGTTCCTTAGCCATATTGAAGGTGACTTGGATTGTTCAGTGGGCAGAAGCTCAAAATTGAGGTCTGTTGTCCAGGGGTGAACAATTGGATTTATGAACAGACAGTTATTTCTTCCCAGGGAGTGGTTTCTCCTTCCGGAGGTGGTTTCTAGGTAAATCTTCAAATGGGGGGTCCGGAGTGGCCTTTGAGGGCGTTTTGGCACAACGCCAAGTTTCCAAGGTACGGTTCATGGTCAAGTGATCCACTGACCACCTTGAATGATGTTCTGGCATTTTTTTCTTGGATTTCAGTCTGGCATACCTGTTTTTCTTCCATTTGCTTCCATCCCCGAGTAATTGCTCGTATTCAACAGGAGAGAGCGGCGGGGATTCTCATAGCCTCTGAGTGACCCTGCAGGATCTGACATGAAGACCTATAGGTAACGTATCATCTCTTTGGCGACTCTACCTGAGGAAGGCCTTCTGAGTCAGGGTCCCTTTCTTCATCTAGTTTCTCTGATGCTGCCGACTTGAAGATTAAACACTTGGTTTTGTGTTGGCGTAGGATTTCAAAGTCAGTCATTGAGACCATGACTCATGTTTGCTGTCTTGTTTCTAGAAGGATTGCCATAGAATATGACGTATTTTTCTTTATTCATGTGTATCCAAGGGCTCTCTTGTAGTGGAGTCAGGATCCTAGAGATTTGTCCGGTCTCTAGAAGGTCTGGAGACAGTCAGTACCCTGAGGGGTCAGATTCTGCTTTGTCTATCTGGCTACTTATGCGTCTGGGAGTCGTGCCAGATGTGCAATGTTTTTATCAGGCCTGGTCAGAATTAGGCATCTCCTTAATGTCGGTTGCTCCCCCTTGGAGCATTAACCTTGCCTTAACTTTGTTCTTAGGGTTTTGTGGTACATTCTGTAGATATTAAGTGTTATCACGTAAGGCTATCTTTTCTGCTGTTTCGCCTTCTCTTATCTTTCTTGCAGATAAGGTGGTTCTTCGTATTAAGTTAGGTTTTCTTCCTAATTTGCGTCGGATGGGAATATTATGAAGGAGATTGTTGTTCCTTGTCTCTGTCCCAATCCTTCTTACCATAAGGAACGTTGGTGGCACAACTTGAATGTTGTGCATGTTCTTAATTTCTTTCTACATGCGACTAAGGATTTTCGCCAGTTTTCTGTTTGGATGTTTGTTTATCTGGGACAGCTACTTCTCTTTCCCTTTGATTGGAAGTATGATTTGTTTGGTTATGAAACTGCTGGACAGCAGCCTCTTGAGAGAATTACAGCTCTTTTCTCTAGGGCTGTATCTGCTTCTTGGGATTTCAAGAATGAAGCTTCTGTTGATCAGATTTGCATGACTGCAACTTGGTTTTATCTGCTTAAATTTTTCCGAACGTTTCAAATTTGATAGTTTGCCTCGGCTGAGGCTGCTTTTGGCAGAAAGGTTTTTCAAGCAGCGGTGCCTTCTGTTTAGGTTACCTGTCTTGTCCCTCCCGTATCATCTGTGTCCTCTAGCTTGGGTATTGATTTCCAACAGTAATTGATGATGATCCGTGGACTCACCGTGTCATTAGAAAGAAAACAAAATTTATGCTTACCTGATAAATGTATTTCTTTCTTGACACGGCGAGTCCACGGCCCACCCTGTGTTTTTACAGACAGTTTTTCTTTGTTATATAAACCTCAGGCACCTCTGCACCTTGTGTTATTTCTTTTCTCTCCTTTCCCTTGGTCGAATGACTGGGGGTTTTGGGTAGGGAAATGATACTTTAAGGGACACTGAACCCAAATGTTTTCTTTCTTGATTCATATAGAGCATGACATTTTAAGCAACTTTCTAATTTACTCCTATTATCAAATTTTTTAAATTCTCTTGGTATCTTTATTTGAAATGCAAGAATGTAAGTTTAGATGCCGGCCCATTTTTGGTGAACAACCTTGGTTGTTCTTGCTGATTGGTGGATAAATTCATCCACCAATACAAAAAGTGTTGTACAGAGTTCTAAACCAAAAAAAGCTTAAATGTCTTCTTTTTCAAATATAGCAAGAGAACGAAGAAAATTTGATAATAGGAGTAAATTAGGAAGTGGCTTAAAATTGCATGCTCTATCTGAATCACGAAAGAAAACATTTGGGTTCAGTGTCCCTTTAACAGCTTTGCTTTGGTGCTCTTTGCCTTCTCCTGCTGCCCAGGAGTGATATTCCCAACAGTAATTGATGGTGATCCGTGGACTCACCGTGTCAAGAAAGAAATTTATCAGGTAAGCTTAAAGGATTACTTTCCGTTATAATTTTTAAGCTAAACAACTAACATATTAAAGTTAATAAACATTAATTAAAACCTACTGACCTATATTTTCTCCAAAACGAAGTTTCATAACGTTCTAAAAGTTATATCTTTTATTTGCCGATGATGTCACGTTATCCTGCCCACTATTTCTCCAACATAGGTGTGTCCGGTCCACGGCGTCATCCTTACTTGTGGGACACTCTCCTCCCCAACAGGAAATGGCAAAGAGCCCAGCAAAGCTGGTCACATGATCCCTCCTAGGCTCCGCCTACCCCAGTCATTCTCTTTGCCGTTGTACAGGCAACATCTCCACGGAGATGGCTTAGAGTTTTTTAGTGTTTAACTGTAGTTTTTATTATTCAATCAAGAGTTTGTTATTTTAAAATAGTGCTGGTATGTACTATTTACTCAGAAACAGAAAAGAGATGAAGATTTCTGTTTGTATGAGGAAAATGATTTTAGCAACCGTTACTAAAATCCATGGCTGTTCCACACAGGACTGTTGAGAGGAATTAACTTCAGTTGGGGGAACAGTGAGCAGTCTCTTGCTGCTTGAGGTATGACACATTCTAACAAGACGATGTAATGCTGGAAGCTGTCATTTTCCCTATGGGATCCGGTAAGCCATGTTTCTTAAGATTGTAAATAAGGGCTTCACAAGGGCTTATTAAGACTGTAGACTTTTTCTGGGCTAAATCGATTCATTATTAACACATATTTAGCCTTGAGGAATCATTTAATCTGGGTATTTTGATAAGTTTATATCGGCAGGCACTTTTTTAGACACCTTTCTCTTTAGGGGCTTTCCCAAATCATAGGCAGAGCCTCATTTTCGCGCCGGTGTTGCGCACTTGTTTTTGAGAGGCATGACATGCAGTCGCATGTGTGAGGAGCTCTGATACATAGAAAAGACTTTCTGAAGGCGTCATTTGGTATCGTATTCCCCTTTGGGCTTGGTTGGGTCTCAGCAAAGCAGACACCAGGGACTGTAAAGGGGTTAAAGTTAAAAACGGCTCCGGTTCCGTTATTTTAAGGGTTAAAGCTTCCAAATTTGGGGTGCAATACTTTTAAGGCTTTAAGACACTGTGGTGAAATTTTGGTGAATTTTGAACAATTCCTTCATATTTTTTCGCAATTGCAGTAATAAAGTGTGTTCAGTTTAAAATTTAAAGTGACAGTAACGGTTTTATTTTAAAACGTTTTTTGTACTTTGTTATCTAGTTTATGCCTGTTTAACATGTCTGAACTACCAGATAGACTGTGTTCTGAATGTGGGGAAGCCAGAGTTCATTCTCATTTAAATAAATGTGATTTATGTGACAATGACAATGATGCCCAAGATGATTCCTCAAGTGAGGGGAGTAAGCATGGTACTGCATCATTCCCTCCTTCGTCTACACGAGTCTTGCCCACTCAGGAGGCCCCTAGTACATCTAGCGCGCCAATACTCCTTACTATGCAACAATTAACGGCTGTAATGGATAATTCTGTCAAAAACATTTTAGCCAAAATGCACACTTATCAGCGTAAGCGCGACTGCTCTGTTTTAGATACTGAAGAGCATGACGACGCTGATAATAATGGTTCTGAAGGGCCCCTAAACCAGTCTGATGGGGCCAGGGAGGTTTTGTCTGAGGGAGAAATTACTGATTCAGGGAACATTTCTCAACAAGCTGAACCTGATGTGATTACGTTTAAATTTAAGTTGGAACATCTCCGCATTCTGCTTAAGGAGGTATTATCCACTCTGGATGATTGTGACAAGTTGGTCATCCCAGAGAAACTATGTAAAATGGACAAGTTCCTAGAGGTCCCGGGGCTCCCAGAAGCTTTTCCTATACCCAAGCGGGTGGCGGACATTGTAAATAAAGAATGGGAAAGGCCCGGTATTCCTTTCGTCCCTCCCCCCATATTTAAAAAATTGTTTCCTATGGTCGACCCCAGAAAGGACTTATGGCAGACAGTCCCCAAGGTCGAGGGAGCGGTTTCCACTTTAAACAAACGCACCACTATACCCATAGAAGATAGTTGTGCTTTCAAAGATCCTATGGATAAAAAATTAGAAGGTTTACTTTAAAAGATGTTTGTTCAGCAGGGTTACCTTCTACAACCAATTTCATGCATTGTCCCTGTCGCTACAGCCGCGTGTTTCTGGTTCGATGAGCTGGTAAAGGCGGTCGATAGTGATTCTCCTCCTTATGAGGAGATTATGGACAGAATCAATGCTCTCAAATTGGCTAATTCTTTCACCCTAGACGCCACTTTGCAATTGGCTAGGTTAGCGGCTAAGAATTCTGGGTTTGCTATTGTGGCGCGCAGAGCGCTTTGGTTGAAATCTTGGTCAGCTGATGCGTCTTCCAAGAACAAGCTACTTAACATTCCTTTCAAGGGGAAAACGCTGTTTGGCCCTGACTTGAAAGAGATTATCTCTGATATCACTGGGGGTAAGGGCCATGCCCTTCCTCAGGATCGGCCTTTCAAGGCCAAAAATAAACCTAATTTTCGTCCCTTTCGTAGAAACGGACCAGCCCAAAGTGCTACGTCCTCTAAGCAAGAGGGTAATACTTCTCAAGCCAAGCCAGCTTGGAGACCAATGCAAGGCTGGAACAAGGGAAAGCAGGCCAAGAAACCTGCCACTACTACCAAGACAGCATGAAATGTTGGCCCCCGATCCGGGACCGGATCTGGTGGGGGGCAGACTCTATCTCTTCGCTCGGGCTTGGGCAAGAGATGTTCTGGATCCTTGGGCGCTAGAAATAGTCTCCCAAGGTTATCTTCTGGAATTCAAGGGGCTTCCCCCAAGGGGGAGGTTCCACAGGTCTCAGTTGTCTTCAGACCAGTTAAAAATGGGAGTGATTCATCCTGTTCCATTAGGAGAACAAGGGATGGGGTTCTACTCCAATCTGTTCATAGTTCCCAAAAAAGAGGGAACGTTCAGACCAATCTTAGATCTCAAGATCTTAAACAAGTTTCTCAAGGTTCCATCGTTCAAAATGGAAACCATTCGAACAATTCTTCCTTCCATCCAGGAAGGTCAATTCATGACCACGGTGGATTTAAAGGATGCGTATCTACATATTCCTATCCACAAGGAACATCATCGGTTCCTAAGGTTCGCATTCCTGGACAAGCATTTCCAGTTCGTGGCGCTTCCTTTCGGATTAGCCACTGCTCCAAGGATTTTCACAAAGGTACTAGGGTCCCTTCTAGCTGTGCTAAGACCAAGGGGCATTGCTGTAGTACCTTACTTGGACGACATTCTGATTCAAGCGTCGTCCCTTCCTCAAGCAAAGGCTCACACGGACATTGTCCTGGCCTTTCTCAGATCTCACGGATGGAAAGTGAACGTGGAAAAGAGTTCTCTATCTCCGTCAACAAGGGTTCCCTTCTTGGGGACAATAATAGACTCCTTAGAAATGAGGATTTTTCTGACAGAGGCCAGAAAAACAAAACTTCTAGACTCTTGTCGGATACTTCATTCCGTTCCTCTTCCTTCCATAGCGCAGTGCATGGAAGTGATAGGTTTGATGGTAGCGGCAATGGACATAGTTCCTTTTGCGCGCATTCATCTAAGACCATTACAACTGTGCATGCTCAGTCAGTGGAATGGGGACTATACAAACTTGTCTCCGAGGATACAAGTAAATCAGAGGACCAGAGACTCACTCCGTTGGTGGCTGTCCCTGGACAACCTGTCACAAGGGATGACCTTCCGCAGACCAGAGTGGGTCATTGTCACGACCGACGCCAGTCTGATGGGCTGGGGCGCGGTCTGGGGATCCCTGAAAGCTCAGGGTCTTTGGTCTCGGGTAGAATCTCTTCTACCGATAAATATTCTGGAACTGAGAGCGATATTCAATGCTCTCAAGGCTTGGCCTCAGCTAGCGAGGGCCAAGTTCATACGGTTTCAATCAGACAACATGACAACTGTTGCGTACATCAACCATCAGGGGGGAACAAGGAGTTCCCTGGCGATGGAAGAAGTGACCAAAATCATTCTATGGGCGGAGTCTCACTCCTGCCACCTGTCTGCTATCCATATCCCAGGAGTGGAAAATTGGGAAGCGGATTTTCTGAGTCGTCAGACATTGCATCCGGGGGAGTGGGAACTCCATCCGGAAATCTTTGCCCAAGTCACTCAACTGTGGGGCATTCCAGACATGGATCTGATGGCCTCTCGTCAGAACTTCAAAGTTCCTTGCTACGGGTCCAGATCCAGGGATCCCAAGGCGGCTCTAGTGGATGCACTAGTAGCACCTTGGACCTTCAAACTAGCTTATGTATTCCCGCCGTTTCCTCTCATCCCCAGGCTGGTAGCCAGGATCAATCAGGAAAGGGCGTCGGTGATCTTGATAGCTCCTGCGTGGCCACGCAGGACTTGGTATGCAGATCTGGTGAATATGTCATCGGCTCCACCATGGAAGCTACCTTTGAGACGAGACCTTCTTGTTCAAGGTCCGTTCGAACATCCGAATCTGGTCTCACTCCAGCTGACTGCTTGGAGATTGAACGCTTGATCTTATCGAAGCGAGGGTTCTCAGATTCTGTTATCGATACTCTTGTTCAGGCCAGAAAGCCTGTAACTAGAAAGATTTACCACAAAATTTGGAAAAAATATATCTGTTGGTGTGAATCTAAAGGATTCCCTTGGGACAAGGTTAAGATTCCTAAGATTCTATCCTTCCTTCAAGAAGGATTGGAAAAAGGATTATCTGCAAGTTCCCTGAAGGGACAGATTTCTGCCTTGTCTGTGTTACTTCACAAAAAGCTGGCAGCTGTGCCAGATGTTCAAGCCTTTGTTCAGGCTCTGGTTAGAATCAAGCCTGTTTACAAACCTTTGACTCCTCCTTGGAGTCTCAACTTAGTTCTTTCAGTTCTTCAGGGGGTTCCGTTTGAACCCTTACATTCCGTTGATATTAAGTTATTATCTTGGAAAGTTTTGTTTTTGGTTGCAATTTCTTCTGCTAGAAGAGTTTCAGAATTATCTGCTCTGCAGTGTTCTCCTCCTTATCTGGTGTTCCATGCAGATAAGGAGGTTTTACGTACTAAACCTGGTTTTCTTCCAAAAGTTGTTTCTAACAAAAACATTAACCAGGAGATTATCGTACCTTCTCTGTGTCCGAAACCAGTTTCGAAGAAGGAACGTTTGTTGCACAATTTGGATGTTGTTCGCGCTCTAAAATTCTATTTAGATGCTACAAAGGATTTTAGACAAACATCTTCCTTGTTTGTTGTTTATTCCGGTAAAAGGAGAGGTCAAAAAGCAACTTCTACCTCTCTCTCTTTTTGGATTAAAAGCATCATCAGATTGGCTTACGAGACTGCCGGACGGCAGCCTCCCGAAAGAATCACAGCTCATTCCACTAGGGCTGTGGCTTCCACATGGGCCTTCAAGAACGAGGCTTCTGTTGATCAGATATGTAGGGCAGCGACTTGGTCTTCACTGCACACTTTTACCAAATTTTACAAGTTTGATACTTTTGCTTCTTCTGAGGCTATTTTTGGGAGAAAGGTTTTGCAAACCGTGGTGCCTTCCATTTAGGTGACCTGATTTGCTCCCTCCCTTCATCCGTGTCCTTAAGCTTTGGTATTGGTTCCCACAAGTAAGGATGACGCCGTGGACCGGACACACCTATGTTGGAGAAAACAGAATTTATGTTTACCTGATAAATTACTTTCTCCAACGGTGTGTCCGGTCCACGGCCCGCCCTGGTTTTTTAATCAGGTCTGATAATTTATTTTCTTTAACTACAGTCACCACGGTTTCATATGGTTTCTCCTATGCAAATATTCCTCCTTAACGTCGGTCGAATGACTGGGGTAGGCGGAGCCTAGGAGGGATCATGTGACCAGCTTTGCTGGGCTCTTTGCCATTTCCTGTTGGGGAGGAGAGTGTCCCACAAGTAAGGATGACGCCGTGGACCGGACACACCGTTGGAGAAAGTAATTTATCAGGTAAACATAAATTCTGTTTTTCAGCACTGCATGTTCAAAATACTTAAACCAATGAAATTGTGTTTAAAGCGCCATTTTGAAACCTAGGTATTGTAAACGGATTGGTACAGAGCAAAGGATACCCACGGAGTGGGTTTGGAAAACAATTAAATTTGCAGACAAGATTTCTGATATACGGTAGAGATATGTTAATGAAATGCTATTGATAAAAAGCGTATTTGGGGTAGTTAGCTAGTAACAGGCATAGAAAATATTTACTTACAGTGGCCCTTTAAATTTTGTTTGTTTTTTAAAAATGAATGAGGGGGTCTTTCCACAAAAAATTGACCATCAAAAAGGCCTAGAGACTCCCAAGATTCCTTGTTTGAAAACCCAGTAGCCCCTCTTTAAAATAAAGCTCATATATTGGGCAAAATAATGAGTGTAATATAAAATGTTTAATTATGCATATTAAAGATTTTTGCAATATAATCTCTAAATGTTTCAGGTCTTTAAGTCGCCACAATTCACTACATATTTTTAAGTGATTTTAGGAGTTACATGAATAAAATATAATGCACTCATTGCAAACAGAGTATTTTTTTTATATAAAATTCTTTCAAAGGAATCCAGTACTATAGTGATCCTATTTTATATTAATAGAAAAACTAAATTGGTGTATACTAAAAAACTAGTGAGTTTTAAAGTTTCTCTGTATTATTGTATAGTATGAGAAACAAACTAGAAACGACAGCACTAAATTTCCTGGAAATAAAATAAATAAATAAATATATATACACACACAATATAAGAGCAATTTTAAGAAAACATTGGAATGTACTACTTATAGCTAGATAGTCACCTACAATTTTTATTATCTCTATCTAGAACATCAAGGATGGCACCATCTTTAAGAGAAGTTGGTACATAGTCATTTTAAAAGAGCAGTTCATTTGAAAAATTGGCTGAGAAAGATAAATACACAACAGGGTTGCTTTCCGTGTGTAAAAAAAAAAAAAAAAAATATGTGCAAACACATAACAATGGGAAATAAAATTAAAGTGAATGTCAATTTTGTCTTATTTTAAGCAATTTTAATATTGCTTTCAAGTTAATAAAGAAAACCGCCGCTTTATTTTTAAAAAAAAAAACAAAGTAAAGGTTATATTTTTATTACCAAATTTGCTCCGTTTTAGGTAGCAGCTCCTCCCACCCGCAACTTCCGGATTTAATCCCCTGTAAGGTATACAGCAGTCCCACCCACTGTATACGTAAAGTCAATGAGCGCTCCCGGCTTTGCTATACACAGCGCATGCGTTGCGTACTTACCAAGCGCTCTGAAAAGTCCCATAAGTGTAATAGCGCATGCGCTAAATGTGAACGTGCGTGAGAGCTCTGTGTGACGGCTTCCAAACACAGGCGCATTACATACGAGTGACGTAGCCGAAAGGGGTTTGGTCCCCCCGTGGTTGATCGGATTATTGGTTGACACAAGCGAGCCTACAATGTCAATCATTAATCCAAGATGGCGGGCGGAGGATTGAGATGACGATCGTAATGAAATAAAGCTCAAATACTAGTTAATTAGAGGTTTGCTGAAAAAATGATGAATTAAAGTGGCAGTATTTTAAGGTCAGCTTTTAAGCAGTGTTTAGCATTGAGCTTGACTTTACATTCACTTTAAGAATAGAAAAGGAAGAAATTTCAAACTAAAAGGTTACATAACCTGTAAGAGTTCTAGTATGATTTACCTTTTTTTTTTTTTTTTTTTTTTTTTTTTTGCTCGTGTCCCAAATTATGTGTGTGAAAAACCTATAGAGAATTACATAAAATAACATGGCAGGAGGGGGCGTGTCCGAGCTGTGTTCTGGATAGGACACATTTTCTGTGGGCTCCAGAGGAATCTTTAATAATCCGCCGGTTATTATCTTTAAACAGCAAGAATAGAACATATCATCTAAACACCCCACAGTACTGGCTATTGTGGCACTATATTTTCATATTTTTAGCTGTTTTCATGACACTGGAGGTCCAGATCGGAGTTCAAGGGCCTATGGCGGCGGCCTACTTTTCCTAGGCAATCACCTCCCCCCCGGGTAGAGCCGGGTGATCAGTGCTGTCAGAGTAACCTGACTTACTGAGTCTCTACGACCCATCATCATCAAACAGCTCTAACGGATCAGAGGGCTGAACCTGCATACCATTAACAGCGGGGAAAAAGTTAAAACTTGTTTATAAAATATTTGCAACAAGCAGAGGATGTCCAGCATGGCGGAGGAACACAGCCAACTAAACCACGAGGAACTTATGGCAAGATTAACTGCACGCATGTTAAAGCTGATAGATGGAGCTCCATATGAATATTTAATGCAGCGCTTGGAGGTAGAGCAGGAGAGTAAGATACCCACTACTGTTCATTTACCAGGACAAATCCAGACAGGCTCAATTATAACTGACCCCTCTCCTACTACACAGGAGCTGTACGGAGCGGTACAAGCACAGAAGGCAGACACACTTCTCGCAGCACATAGGGGTAAAACACAGCTCACACACCAGCAGACCTACACACCAAGCAAGAATTATAAAGAGCAGCACAAAGAGGAGTTTTGTCAAGTGGAACTACCCCTGATGATTACAGATCCCCAGGAACCTCAAAGCCAGATCACTAGTGTCGCAGCACAAATAGCAGCAGAGAAGGGCACAGCAGCGTGGTCTCAGCATAAAGTAGATACCGGGTCAGGTTTCACTAAAGTGGGGATTTCAGAGATAGCACCCAAGACTGGACCATTATATGGAACTCATCACAAAGTAAGAGACACAGCACCAACCTTAAAAGATCACGCCTACATGTGGGCTCACTCTTCTAGGATACTCTGTAGCAGGCTTAGAGCACCAGAGACATTGTCCAGTTTAACAGGTCCTTTAGCTCTAATAGCCACACGAAACACTATTGGGAACTTTATCTCTCTGATCAAGTTGAACTGGCTTGGTAGTCACTGCATAAAAACTCATACCTCTATCGCCTACTATGGCCAGCTGGACACAGAGGGTTAACTGGAGGTAAAGTGCTCCCATCATCCAGCACAGTTGCTGCTTATGGCAGCTGCCTGTCAGAATGATTTTGTGGCAAAGTATTCAAAATATGTTGTTAGGTTTGGGATGTTTATGTTAAATTATGAGAAGCTTTAATAGTTCCACACTGTTCCTAGTTTAACCTTGTTTATCTGTTGTGTTATGAACATCGAGTTTGTAAGCTTTATTTGATGTATAGCAATATTAGCTTGAGATCCTGATCAGCTTGGTACATTAACTTGTTTTTAACATACCCTGAGCAGACAGAGCCAGTGCACATTGTAACATAACAGAAATTGCTTGCTTTCAATGTGAAATATATTTTATCCTCAGACCACTAGATGGCAGCATATTCATATCAGATTAATTTGGTCATACTACAATGCAATCAGAGCGACAAGACTAGCCTCCTTCGACCTTCCATCCTCATACTCACATTATCACCTCTATACCTACTGCATCACAACTTACTTTACACTGCAGGTAATCTTTTTATTTATTAGCACATCTCAGAACACTGCCATCTGATCTTGTTTTGGTTTTTAACATACCTGTATTATAGCATTTGGATTGTATAGTAGTTTGTTTTTTTGTTTGTTTCCCCATGATTATATAACCCCTATATCGTTTCTCACATAATCCAAGGACCCAAGAGAGGTCTATTTGTTGAAGGGGCAGAAATGAGGATATTTATCATATGTTTTAAACTAAAAGGAAAATCTATTTGAATGTATCTAAGTTATGTTACTGTGTAGGTTTTATCTTTGTTCTTAGTTTCATGTGCCTGTGAGTTTATCCATCTCTTGACTTGGAAAATCTGAAAATGTAACACTTGCAGGTGTAGCCTACACAGAATTATTTGTATTAATTTATATTATGTTCTGCTCATGATTCCTCAATAAAAAATGATAAAACGAAACAAAAAAACATGGCAGATATATAATTAATAAACAGAAAAATAGTGGAGTAGCTAGGCATTTTGAGGAATGTTTTTTTTTAATAGTAGTGATGAGGATATTCACTTCATGGGTCTGAAACTGATTGATCTAAAAAAAGAAAAAAAAAAGGAAAAAATATAGATACCTTGCCCTCCACTAATATTGGCACCCTTGGTAAATACGAGCAAAGAAGGCTGCGAAAAATCCTCTTTATTGTTTAACCTTTTGTTAGAAAAGTATGCTTCCTGATGGAGAGACCACTCTCTGGTGTTAAAAGTTTATCTGCTCAGGTAGTCCGCTTCCCAATTGTTCACCCCTGGAATGTGAATGGCTGAGATGTGGCAGTTCTAAGATTCCATTGAAGGATGCAAGACACCTCTCTCATAGCCAGGGAACTCCTCCCCTGATGATTGATATAGGCTACTGAGGTAATGTTGTCTGATTGGAATCTGATAAAGCAGACATAACGAAGCTGAGGCCACGCCACCAGAGCATTGAAGATAGCCCTCAGTTCCAGAATGTTGATGGGCAGGGTCAACTCCTCCGGCGACCAGAGCCCCTGAGCTTTCAAAGGACCCTAAACAGCTCCCCAACCGAGACAGGTGATCCTGAGAGATCCACTAGGAAAGAGAATCTCTCATCGCTTGATCCAGATTGATCAGTTGAGACAGGGCAGTATAATCTCCGTTCTACTGACTGGACATACATAGTTGTAGAGGTCTCAGATGGAAGCGTGCAAAAGGAATAATATCCGTTGCCGCTACCATGAGATCCACCACTTCCATACCATTCCGACCAGTGGATTGTAATGAACGGCAGGCAGATAGGAGCTTGGTTTGACCTTGGTCTGTCAAAAAGAGCTTCATGGAAATCAAGTCTATAATCTTTTGCAGGAAGCTCACCCTTGTATTGGGGACAAGCGATCTCTTGCCCAGATTTATCTTCCAAACAGGTCCGAAGGGGAGACAAAAGTGTTTCCTTGTGAGAAAGAAAAGATGGAGCATGAATTAAGTTATCGCCCCGGTAAGGAGCCGCAGCAATACCATGCGCTCTGGCCAGCGCCAAAATAGCTCCCAGCACCTTCATAAACATCCTTGGGGCAGTAGCTAGTAGGGAAGAGCTATGAACTGATAATGATTGTCTAGAAAGGCAAACCAAAGGAACTGATAGTGATCTTTATGAATAGGAACATGCAGGTATGTGTCCTTCAAGTCTATAGTAATCATGAACTGACCCTCCTGGACTAACAGAAGGATGGATCTGATATTCTCCATCTTGAAATCAGAAATTTTTTTGAGACACTTTAAATCTAGAATGGGGCAAAATGTTCCCTTTTTCTTGGGAACAACAAATAGATTAGAATAAAACCCTAGTCCCCATTCTGGAGAATGAACTGAGACAATCACTCCCATAGATGCTACGTCTTCTATGCAAGTTAAAAAGGCTGCCCTCTTTTCTGGTTTTGACGAGAGTCTTGAAAGAATTAATCTGCCCCTTGGAGGCAAAGTTTGAAAACCTATCCTGTACCCCTGAGAGACCACATCAAGGACCCAGGGATCCTGGACGTCTCAAAACTAAGCATCTTGAAAAAGAGTCTGTCCCCTCCATGATCCGATCCCAAATCGGGGGCCACCCCTTCATGCAGATTTGTTGTCAGAGGAAGGCTTCTTGAACTGTTTGTTCTTGTTCCAAGATTGATTTGGTTTCCAGGTACTTTTGAGTTGGTCTACCTTGGAAGAGGCCAGAGATCTCTGTCCCTTATTTGCATGAAAGGGACAAAAATTGACCAATTAGTGACCCTTAGATCTGGAATTCTTGCCCTGGAGAAGGAAAGCACCCTTCCCCAGGTCACTGTGGATATAATTGAAACCAGACCTGGTCCAAATAAGGTTTTTCCCTAAATGCCAAGGAAAGGAGTCTAGATTTAGACAACATGTCCGCAGACCACAATTTCAACCATAGATCTCTCCTGGAGAGGACTGCAAAGTCAGAAGACTTAGCATTAAGGTGGATGATCTGCATGATAGCATCACAATTGAAGGAATTGGCTGTCTTAAGAGCCTTAATCTGATCCTGAATGTCCTCTACCAGAGCTTGAAAAGAGTAGACCCATTTGATTAAACATCCTCCTAAAGTACCCCTCCATCTTTCTGTCCATGGGATCCCTGAAGGAGGTTCTATCCTCTAAGGGAATAGTGATCTGCTTAGCCAGAGTGCAAATAGCGCCGTCCACCTTGGGTATAGTACGTCACAGCTCCAGATGAGTTGGGTACCGGGAACATCTTCTTAAAAATTAGGTGACAGGGTAAAAGGGAACCCCCAGTTTCTCCCACTCCTTGGAGATAATGTCTGCCATGTGAGCAGGGACTGGAAAAATCTTTAGTTCTGGTTTGATAAACCATATCTAACTTAAAGGGACAGTGAACCCAAATTTGTTCATTTGTAATTCAGAAAGAGCATGCAATTTTAAGCAACTTTCTAATTTACTCCTATTATCAATTTTTCTTCGTTCTCTTGCTATCATTATTTGAAAAAGAAGGCATCTAAGGTTTTTTTGGTTTCAGAACTCTGGACAGCACTTTTTTATTGGTGGATGAATTTATCCACCAATCAGCAAGGACAACCCAGGTTGTTCACCAAAAAGGGGCCGGCATCTAAACTTACATTCTTGCATTTCAAATAAAGATACCAAGATAATGAAGAAAATTTGATAATAGGAGTAAATTTGAAATTTGCTTAAAATTTCAAGCTCAATCTGAATCACGAAATTAAATTTTTGGGTACAGTGTCCCTTTAAGAATCTTTGGTTCCTCATATGACTTAGTCTCAGGAACATCCAGTGTAGATAATACTTCCTTAAGCAAGATGTTCACGCCTGAACCTAAAGTTAATCTCTTCTGATTCTATAACCTTTTCAATTGAGTCAGAGGAAGAAATCTCTCCCTTGGAAGCTACAGAGGAGTTGTTAGAATGTTAAAAAAGACTGACTATAGCAGTCTCCAGAGTATTTCTGTTTCCTGTATCAGAAGAAACATGTTTGACCTTTCTCATTTCTGACCCAGGAAAAGTACTCAGCGCCACAGAAACACACGACTGGAGCTGTGCTGCAAAATCCACTGGGAGACAAATAACCCCAGAAGAGGTAGAAGCTGAGCCGCAGGGTACTGCATGTGGGATGTTAGGAGAAGAGGACTGAGGCAAAAGAGTTGGCATATCAGGGATAACAGAGTCCTGAGAAGTGGGGCGATCTGAAGGGTTAACATGAATTGCAGGGGCTGATGCAGTAGAAGTAGTCTTGGGCCCTTTAGAGCGAGATTGCAATACTGAAATCAGACAGACTGGACATAATTGTGTAAAGTGGGGGGGGGGGGGGAGACTAAGGCCTTAGTACATAACATACATGTTTCAGCATTTAAAACAGGAGGATTAACATCCTCAAGGGAGAAGTTGAACTCTGAGTCCTCCATAGCTTTAAATAAATACCCAAAGTAATGAAAATAAAAATCAAAATAGTTTTCAGCACCTCTGTTTACCCTGTACTGAGACCGGAGCAACTCTCGGAGAGGCTTCCAACCGCAATCAGAAACCGACTGAGCAGAGAGAGCGCGCCAAGCAGCATGGTGCAACATTCCACATAAGGCCCCGCCCCCTCTAGTGTAGGAAAAAGTATGCAAAGATGAGCTGAATATGCAACCTCTAACAGTGATCAGACCCCAGAGAGACCTCTATAATAAAGGCCAAAAGCCCAGATTAAGGCTCACAACTCACCCCTCCATTGTGTAAAAACATTATATATGGGAGCCCCTACTCCTAACATGCGGCCAAGACCGGAAAAAAAACTGCTGGAATGAAACCCCTAATCACAGCTCCAGTAGCTGCTCTGATACCCTACTAAAGGGATATAACTGATAAACTATAAGAAACCTTATGAGGTAAAATAGTGCCACCCTGTCACTAAAAAAATAAAGTCTCAGTTCCCATACTTCTCTCCCTTATAGGAGACGATACCATCGCGTACTAAGTATAAAAATAAGATGTACCCTCCATGGTTCTCTCCTGTGGAGCAGGCACCGCACCTCCAGGTATGACAGCACCATCCTACATCTGACAGGGACTTGGGAAATAAAGGAAAGTAGTGTAAACCTACACCGGATGCCTGAAGGGATGTTAGCAGAGATATCTGGAAGGAGACATGGGAAGCTTCCCTGCGAAATCCAGAGGCTAACTTTCACCAACACTCTTACTAAGAGAATGACATGGCTACTAAACATACCCCAGTCCTTTCTTGCACAAAACAATCCATTAAGGAACATAAAATCCAATCTTCTTCAGAGCACTTTCTCTGCCTACCTCCTAGTAGACGAGGCAAAGAATTACTGGGGAGGTTGGTGAAGTGGGAGGGATACTTATAGATTGACTGCGGTTTCTTTGCCTCCTCCTGGTGGCCAGGAATTGAATTCTCAACAGTAATTAATTAATTTGTGGACTCTCACTACCACTAGAAAGAAAGGAGAAGTTATCGAGGAAGCCTCACTGTTAGAGGAATCCTCATCATTCGAAGATACTTCAGTATTGTATTCAGCATGTAGGTCAGTACTAATAATTACTCACCAAGATAAATAGTCCATCATTTTGTTCAATTTATTGAGTTTCCATAAGAAGCTTGATAGCTTTCTTGGTTCCAATAGTTTTCACAACCCGCGTGATCAGGTCTTTCTTGGGCTCAAAAAGAAATATGAAAAAAATTGGCAATTATACAAAACAAAGTAAATTATTAATACATCAAAACAAATGTAATCTACTTACGTTCAACTACTTTAACACAACAGATACTAGAAAGACAATAACTCATAATTAAGACAAAGCACTTTTTTATGCACAGTAATTCCTGCACTTGAGTGATCTGAACTACTTCTACTTTTAAATTAACCAGGTTGAGGTCACTGAAAGATACAGTCAATAAGGTAGGTAAAAGGCATATTGAAAAGGGAAGACATTTTCTTTGCTGCCTTAAATAAAAAGATTTTCTAAAAAATTTTTTTTTTTTTTAAATCCATAAATAAAATGCTACTATGCTTAATAAACAATTGTTTTGTTTTCATGCTTGTGGATTTTCTTCCTTTTTAGACAATAAAACAGTGTTTGTTTCCATTAACAGGCAGTGAACAATGAATATAGGATTCCATCATTTTGTTTTGACTAACAGATTTTTGAAAAAGAGGTTTACTGTCTCCTTAAAGGGAAGTGAAACCAAACTTTTTCTTTCATGATTAAAATAGAGACTACAACTTTAAACAACTTCATTCTCTTGGGGTCCTTGGTTGAACCAGCAGCAATGCACATGGGTGAGCCAATAAAATAAGGCATAAATGTGCAGCCATCAATCAGCAGCTCCTGAGCCTACTTTTCAACAAAACTAGTCTGAATCACAAAGAGGATTGGGACTCAAAGATTGCACTTTTCTAGCACTTCTAATACCCCTAAAAGTGTTGGACATCAAACTGAGCAAAAAAGAACCAATAGGTTGGGTTCTAAAATTAAAACATAACTTTTATTAATACAAAGGATTGTGTAAAATCTTAATTTTTGAGTAGCTATATTATTTATTCCCAATAGGGCACCATATACCCCTATATGAATAAATGCTGAAGTACTGCCCCCTTAAAATCTAATAGTATACTGTTGTACAGCAATCTCTAATAGTAGGGCAATTTATTCAGCTTCAATTAAGTACAATATTTTCATGGTACGCATACATAACATATGCTGCTACTATTGGGAGCATTATGGGTTCTTTCTTGTAATTACTATTCTGAGTCTTTACTCGAGTATTGCACACCCTATGTAAAGCTGGTATATAAATGACTGACTGAATTGTAACTCTTTAGTTACAATATAGACAAAGAGTCAATGTGTTGTGAAGCACAGTTGCTTTATTCACTGATAAAATATGTGATAGTTCAAAATAAGCATATATATTTTTGTGCTTAATTTCACAACTTGTACTATATTTGATAGGCGCTCAAGGAGCCCTGTTTGGCGTGAATATATACAGTCATATTTTATTATGCTTGGGTCATTGCATGCACACGTGTTCGTATTGTTTTAATGTATGTAACTTTTCACCAGTACAATGACTGATCTTTTGTTAAGTACCAAATCACTGCAATTATTGCTACAATATATATAA
Organism: Bombina bombina; assembly: GCF_027579735.1. Taxonomy (NCBI): domain Eukaryota; kingdom Metazoa; phylum Chordata; class Amphibia; order Anura; family Bombinatoridae; genus Bombina; species Bombina bombina. The sequence continues at coordinate 306,842,815 of NC_069500.1, read as the reverse complement.
TATATAATAGACCACTGTTCAGTCCCACTTGGGTATAGTAGTTGGATAACATTCTTGCAAAACTGCTGTCATATAGTGCTCCTAAGCATAAGTCCCGGCTTTTCAACAAAAGATACCAAGAGAATGAAGACAAATTGCTAATAGAAGTAAATTAGAAAGTTGTTTAAAATTGTATGCTCTATCTGAATCATGAAAGAAATATTTAGAGTTTCATATCCCTTTAAACTAGAGATAAAGTAACTCTAGAAAGTTACATGAAATTTAAAATAAACCAGGAATTACCATAACAAAGGTACATGGGGTGACACATTTACCTAAAACTTAGGACCCCCCCCAACAAAAAAAAAGAGCCTGAAAAAATATTACCTGTGGCTACCTGTTCTTTTGAACATAAAAGTCCCATTCCACTATGTTTATTAAACTGTTTTCTTATGAATAACCATAAAGGTACAAAAATCTTACCTATACACAATTTCATCTGAAACTTTGTCTTCATGATCAAGCTCACATATTTCATATCGGCCTTTGTAGTCCATTTCTAATCTCTCCTAGTCTTTCCTTTATAGGCCGCTTTCTCTTCAGGTGTCCATTCTCCTCTTTTAGTGCAGGCTCCTTCTCTTCTTGCATATATTCTTCCAAATCTTTGTCCAGTTTATGAACCTCGTCATCATGTTATTTTGCCATCATCTTCCTGGCAAGGACATAGTTATAAGTCTCTTATTCTCTGCTCAAATCAAGTTGACTTTCCATGTCCATTATACATAGTTCATTGGCCACTGCCTCCTGTGTTTGCTTTTGAAGCTCTGCCCCCCATATGTTGTTGACTTTTACCCCATTAGCACCAGTTGTTGTGGTCCTGCTATGCAGTTGTGGTGTGCTATTGCATACTTACTATCCTAAAACCGCAGGTCACCCGGGCAAGTACCAAATGATTTGGTCTGTCACTGAACAATTCTGGTGGCCAGCTCTTCGTTCTGATGTTGCTGCGTATGTTGCCTCCTGCTCAGTCTGTGCACAGAATAAGACTCCTCAATATCTTCCTGTGGGTCTTCTCCAACCTTTTGCTAATGGTGAGTGTCCTTGGACACATCTTTTCAGGGATTGTTTCCAATGGCAATACTGTTATCCTTATGGTTGTTGACCGTTTTTTCCAAAATGTCACATTGCATTCCCTTGAAGAAGCTGCCTACCCCTCAGGAGCTTGCTTCAATTTTTGCCTGGGAGGTCTTTTCTTTACATGGGTTACCCAAGGAGATTGTATTGGACCGTAGTAGCCAGTTTGTCTTTAGATTTTGGCGGTCCTTTTGTGCCCAAATGGGGAACCAGCTTTCCTTCTCTTTGGCCTATCACTCTCAATCCAATAGGGCTGCAGAACGGTCTAACCAAGCTCTGGAAAAGTTCCTCCATTACAATGTCTCAGATCACCACAATAACTGGTCTGACCTGTTACCTTGGGCAGAGTTTGCTCGTAATAGTGCTATCAATACTTCCTCCCAGTTGTCCCAGTTCATGGCGAACTATGGGTTTCAACCATCCTTGTTGCCTGATTTGTTCATTTGTCAGGGTATTCTGGCTTTGGAGGAGCATCTCCTGCAACTCTGTTCCACTTGGTTGCAGATTCAGGATTGCCTTTGTCGGTCAATGCAGCGCCAAAAGTTCCAGGCTGTCCGTAGGCACCTACCCGCGCTTATATACGAGGTCGGGGAGAGGGCTTGGCTGTCCTCCTGCAACTTGAACATTCATGTTCCTTCCAATAAACTTGCTCCCCATTATGTTGGGCCTTTTCAAATACTCCGATGGTCAATCCAGTTGCCTACGCTCTTGACCTTCCATCTGCAATGCGCATCTTCAATGTTTTTCATGTCTTCCTCTTGAAACTATTGGTTTGCAATGGATTTACCACTGTATTGCCTCATCCCCATCCTATTTCTGTTGACAACTATGAAGAATATGAGGTCAGCTACATTATTGACTCTTGTATGTCCAGAGGTCGTGTACAGTATTTAGTTCACTAAAGGGGTTACGGTCCGGAGGAGCGTTTATGGGTTCCTTACTTTGATGTTCACGCTCCCGCCCTCCTCCATGCCCATTTCCCCAATAAGCCTTTTGTCCTCCCGCATGGGAGGGGTCATTGAGGGGAGGGTACTGTCAGGGTTTCACCATGATTTCGATTGTTATTTGCTGCTTTTTATCTTGGTTGCTATTTTGACTCACCTGTCTCCTCACCTGCTGCAGTGTGTAATGCTGCTCACTACACCCAGGATTCCTCTTAAGGCAAAACTGGAGAACATCACCAGTTAGAGACAGGTTGCAGTCCCTGAATTATGATGTCATTGTCATCACTTACTATTTAAAGTGCCTCAGTTCAGTCTGCCTTCGCTCTTGCGTTGTCTCTGACCTCTCTGTGAGTTCTTGATTCTGTGTATAACCTGGCTTGTTTGACGTCCTTTCTGGTTCCTGATCCCTGGCTTGTTCCTGACTCCGCTGATCTTTGTGTTCCTGACCCCGGCTCGTCTGACTAATCGCTTTGGCTCCTAACCCGGCTTGTCTAACTACCAGCACTGACTTTGACTCCTGGCTTGTCATTTGGCTTTTGGACTCTTTATTTGTTATTTTTTAATAAAGGTGTGATTAATTTAGCAATTCACGTATAACTGTCTGATTCCTGGTTCCCTGACAGCTAGATCCCATACTGCTAAAGGGCATTTTGTCCCTACTGGTCAGGCCCTGTATAGGGATGGGAACTAGAATATTTATTTACAGTAACAGAACAAGATCTAATCTAATTTAATCAGCTCTGAACATAATTCCATTCTCTCACCCCCTCAAATGCTCGCAATCAACTACAAGCCACACAGCCATAAACTTAGCTCTTTCTCCCCTGTTACTGAGGAAGAAGTTTCGGCACTTATACTGCACTCTCACCTCACTACCTGTCCCCTTGACCCTGTCCCCTCACAGCTACTCCCCTCCCTCTCTTCTACCCTTACCCCTATACTCACAGACATTTTAAACCTCTCCCTCAGCACTGGTATATTTCCCTCATCTCTGAAACATGCACTGGTCACACCTATCCTCAAAAAAACCTTCCCTTGATCCAACCTCCCCATTCAACTACCGCCCTATTTCCCTCCTCCCTCTTGCCTCAAAGCTTCTCGAAAAACTAGTATATGCACGCCTATCCCATTTCCTTACATTAAACTCCCTCCTTGACCAACTGCAATCTGGATTTTTGTCCCCATCACTCCACAGAGACAGCAATTGTTAAGGTTACCAACGACCTACTTACAGCAAAATCAAAAGACCACTTCTCGCTGCTTATCCTCCTTGATCTGTCCGCAGCCTTTGATACTGTTGACCACCCTCTTTTGCTCCAAACCCTCCAATTCTGTGACAAGGCCCTCTCGTGGCTCTCTTCCTACCTGTCAAACCGTACCTTTAGTGTAGCCTTCTCTGGGGCCTCCTCTGCCCCGTCACCACTTTCTGTCGGGGTACTGCAAGGCTTTGTCCTCGGTCCCCTTCTCTTCTCAATCTACACGTCAACATTAGGTTCCCTAATAAAGTCCCACGGTTTCCAATATCATTTGTATGCCGACGACACCCAAATCTACTTCTCTGCACCAGACCTATCTCCTTCCTTGCTAACTTGTGTCACTAACTGTCTTTCTTACATCTCTTCCTACATGTCCTCTCACTACCTCAAGCTAAATCTCTCCAAAACTGAGCTCCTTATTTTCCCCCCTTCTTCCAAAATCTCCACCCATAATCTCTCTATAACTGTCAACAACTTCATCATTACCCCTACCCCGCATGCCCGATGTCTCGAGGGCACATTTGACTCAGATCCTTATTTCACTCCTCACATTCAGTCCTTGGCTAAAGCCTGCCGCTTCCACCTTAAAAACATCTCTAAAATTAGACATTTCCTTACACAAGACACAACTAAGATTTTAATCCACTCTCTCGTCCTTTCCCGCCTCGATTACTGCAACTCTGTCCTCGCTAGTCTCCCCAGCTGCCGCCTTGCTCCTTTACAATCCATAATGAATGCCTCTGCCAGGCTCATCTTCCTTACACGTTGCTCTCCATCTGCTGCACCTCTCTGACAATCCCTTCACTGGCTTCCTCTTGCCTCTAGGATTAAACACAAAATTCTCACTCTGACATACAAAGCCCTCAACTGCACTGCTCCCCCCTATATCTCAGACCTTGTCTCCAGATACTCTCCCTCCCGTCCCCTTCACTTTGCTCATGACCTTCTACTCTCCTCCTCTCTTGTTACCTCATCACACTCCCGTTTACAGGACTTCTCCAGACTGGCTCCCATCTTGTGGAACTCTCTGCCTCGCTCCGCAAGACTCTCCCCTAGTTTTGAAAGCTTCAAGTGCTCCCTAAAGACTCTACTGTTCAGGAATGCATACAACCTACACTAACCTTTCTTTATACCAGTTCCTCTCCTCCAATGCTATCCCCTGAACCCCCTTAGCATGTATGCCTAAGAGTCCTGCTGTTTGAAGATCACCTTCTTAAGAGCTGACTACAATAGTGCAACTCTTGGCAGGGCTCTACCCATTTGATCCCTATAATTGTTTTGTTGTACTCCGCATTTGTTTATATCGCTGCGGAATCTGTTGGTGCTCTACAAATAACCGATAATAATAATAATAATCTAATACTGCTAATGGACATTTAGTCCCGTAGTGGCCAGATCCTGTATAGGGATGGAAATTAAATCCCATACTGCTAATGGATATTTTTGCCCGCTAGGGGTCAGGTTCTGTATATGGATGAGAATTAGACTGCTCATAGTGAAAGATATTAATCCTATTCTGCTAATAGATATTTTGTCCACTAGCAGTCAGGTCCTGTAGTATAGGGATGGGAATTAGATCGCTCAGTGAAAGAGCTTAATCCTATAATGCTATTAGATATTTTGTCCACTAGCAGTCAGGTCCTGTAGTATAGGGATGGGAATTAGATCGCTCAGTGAAAGAGCTTAATCCTATAATGCTATTAGATATTTTGTCCACTAGAAGTCAGGTCCTGTATATAGTTCACAATGACAAGAGTTATATCCAATACTTCTATTGCACGATTTGCTCCTAGTTCTGAGGTCCCCAACAGGATTTAGACCACTCACAGTTGCACATATAGATTCCATACAGCTAATGGGCCTTTAGCCACCCAGGAAATATATAGGGATAGAAACTTTACATTTCACAGGGACAGAGCTAAATAACATACTCTTAAACATGTTGCCCAAAGTGAACAGATGAGATTTAGACCACTAAACAGGATTACTTTCCTTTTTTAAATGGACGTTTTATATCCTAATGAACAGGTGCTGTATAGGGAATGTAATTATACCATGTGCAACAGAGCTAGATCCCATACTATAAAGACACACGTTGCCCATAGTGGTCAGTTACTATATAGGGAAAATATTTTGAGCACTCTCTTTGGCAGAGCTAGATGGACCTCTAGCCCCCTAGTGGCATGGTTCTGTATTGGGATAGAAACTAGAACCTGTGCCAGGTACAGCTGATGTATGTATTACACATACACTTAATTTTTAGGTGATTTGTGTCTTTATACAGTTATTTATTGTACCATATCTTATAGTAACTGAAAGGTGTTACAAGATAGGTATTTCAGTGGGGTTTTAGTACAGAATGACAACTTTTTAGGGTATATAAGGTGTGCTAAGAGCGGCACTTGGCTTGTCATTATTGCCTCACATTGAGAAAGGCCGCACTGCTATGGCCAAAAAGCGTATGTGGTATATTTTTTTCCTTTTTTGTGAGTCACTGGTCTGCTAGGAACACAGCCTCAACCACCCCTGACGCCGACGCATCTGGTTATCGGACAGGAATTCAGGGGGGTGGCTGGACTGTGTGTCCTGCTCTCCATACCCACAGATTGGAATAGGTTTTAGGTTTTAACAAGAGGACAAGGTTATTCTTCCTTCTTCTAGTAATATTCATTACAGACTTTATTTTAACATATTTGTTAATAAATTAGTTTTTTAATAAACGTATTATTCCTACCTTTAGCAGACTAATTTCTGCATATACTAAAGCTATTCTAACAGATTTTCCTCTGTAATATTATCCTCTATAATAGGAACGAGTGCTCATCAACCCTCCTTGTCCCCCCTTTTCCCTTGCCCTTTATCTTTGCTGATACTTTAATTGAGGGGTAGCACCAAGGATTATTATATCCTTTATTTCCTAATGATATTTCTATCACAGTGCCAATATATTTTCTTACTGTAGATTCATAGTGGGCAAACCACATTCTATTATTTGAGCAAGTGATTTTGCCATATTAACAAATCTTTAAAAATGACGACCTTTGATGTGGGGGCGGAAATGCTTCAATGGTCTGAGAATATAAAGAATTTAACAGTTGACTTGAAAAATAAAAATACTAAAGACAATGAACAAGCTGGGGAAAAAAATCTGAAAAAGACAAATAAAAAGACAATGGAATATCGGTATGTTAAATTTCTACACTGACACTAAGGAAATACCTAGAGGCCTACGACTCAAATTATTCCCTTCATTTCAAGATTTAAAGTCTGATTTGAAAATCAAATGGGAAGAGGTCCTCTCTGAGTGCTCATTTAAATTTATTGGATATCTTTTTTTTTTTAATATATTTTATTTATTTGAAAGCATACATTACACAAAAGAAATACTTTACAACAATGATATAGATATTATTGCATAAGAGGACGTGCGAGCATCCCAGATATCCTGGAATTGGAAATTATTGACAAATTAACAGGCATTGCCCGTCCTCTCGGATTAAATACACCAATATGTAATAAATTACTTATTGCGTTGACAACATCGCCTTTGCTAGAATGGTTCTGCATGCCTTCATTTTCCTATTTTGCCTAAGATTGACAGCTCGAACCGCTCGAGCCCTTCCCCCACTCCTCTCCATCCGGGATAAAGGGTGGAGAACCCCTCAAACTACTAATGCCTACAGTCTACCTGCTAGGGTTCTTATCAATAACCAACCTACCATCCCAGAAGGCCCTCCCCCCTAGGTGCCAGTGGTTGCTCCAATAACTAAGTGACAGACCTATTTTTAAGGTGATTCTACCCCCTATCGAAGTTAAGATCCCATTCCCCTCTAAGCTGTGCCTCCAGAATATAGATAGTGTTTCTGAGTGGGAACAATATCTAAATTTGCTGAGAGGAGCTTAAAGTTTTGATATATCCCCCCCATTTTCTCATGAACTGTGTGGTTCTATTCTGAAGGTCTCACAAAGCATCAGCCTGCTCATAAACCATCTGCTGATGTAGTTTAGCCCTCAGCTGAGTAAGACCAGGCGACTCACCCTTAAGCCAAAATTTAAAGACTAGTGTCCTAGCCTGTAATATTATAACATGCACAAGAGTCTTAACTTCCCGGGGTAAGCCCTGGAGGTCTAGAAAAATAATAACCTGCGGGGAAAGAACTATATGAGTGTTGAAAACCTTGTTTACCCAGAAGGCTAGCATGCCCCAAAATTTATACAGTTTTGGACAAGACCAAATCATATGTAAGAGGTCAGCTTTAGGGGCTCCACATTTTGGGCACTTTCCCTCGGAGCTAGGGTCCCAGACCCTATACAACCTAGGTGTAATGTATGCTTGGTTGAGCAGCTTCGTGTGAGCCTCCCTGATGTCTGATGCCAAAGAGGCCTTTCTGACCTTTTGTATGCTCTGTTGGACTATTGGGGCTGAAATTTCTGTGTGTAGTGTATCTGTCCATCTCATCCTAATTTGTTCTAACAAAGTGTTACTATCCTCTCATCCTAGGGGTTGATAAATTGATGTAATGGAAGTGTTACCATTCTGAAAGGAGGAGACAAGGGCATAGATCGGGTTATCCGTCTCTGGCATTCCCCCTGCCGAATACAAGGAGTTTATGTAGTGTTTTATTTGGAGGTATGCAAAAAGGTGAGACGCTGGTAGATTGTACTGCCTTCGCAGGTTCTCGAATGTGCATACCTTTCTCCCATCCGATTCCAAGAGCTTTGAGATGGAATTAATGCCCCTTACCTTCCATACTCTAAAAGGTCTGGAGGAGATGCCCGGAACGAAGTTGGGATTACCTTGAATCGATAAGTATTTTGTGAATTCATGTTTAATGTTTCGTTTTCTACAGATCTTCCTCCACGCATAAAGTGGCTGTTGCATAAGAGGATAATCAGCTAGGAGTTTATCCGCTTTAACTGCTTTTAGATAGGGCAGGGATTTGAGGTCCCATGGTTCAATCGCTTGCTCCTCCATTTCTGGAACTGCAAAGCAGTGCCCGCCTGTGAGCCAGTCCAGAACGTATTTTGCCTGGGTTGCCCAGGCATAATGCTCAAGGTTCGGAAATGCCAGTCCACCCGCCTCAACAGAGCTATACATTTTCCTTCTTGTAATTCTATGTTTTTTGTTTGCCCAGATGAATTTAAGAATTAGGCAGTTCCAAAATTTCAAGTCACTCCTATATAATATGCAGGGAATCATCTGTAGGAAATATAATATTTTTGGGAAAAGGATCATCTTAATGAGACCGGTTCTCCCCGAAACTGATAATGGAAGCTTGGCCCAATGTTGCAGTAGGTCCTGCGCATCTTTTTTCAGAGGAGTGTAATTGGCTCCATACCACCTACCAGGATCAGTTGAAAGTTTAATACCCAGATATTTAAAGTTTTTTTGTACTATTTTAAAATTAAATTGTGTAATACCCTCAGCTTTATGCGGGGTCAACCAAACCAGCTCTGACTTGTCTGCATTGACCCTGTATCCCGATATTTTCCCGAAGGCCTCCAACAGGGACATCACTTTGTTTATATTTCCTGCGGGATTGGAGATATATAACAACATATCGTCCGCAAAGAGGGATAAGTGTTTAGTTTCCTTGCCTATTCTAAGGCCTTCAGTTTCTATCTGGATCTTAATGGCCAGCGGTTCAAGAGCTATGTCGAACAATAGGGGAGACAGGGGGCAGCCCTGTCTCGTCCCCCTCTCCAGGGTAAATGGTATAGAAGGGATTTTGTTTACCACAATTGATGCTACTGGAGAGGCATAGACAGCCCTCAGACCTGTAGCAAAATTGCCAGTTATATCCAAATTCGTGAGAGTGAAGAAGAGATGATCCCAAAGCACTAGATCAAAGGCTTTTACTGCGTCTACAAGTAGAACACAGGCCTCTTCAGAGGTCCTTCCCTTGCCCGAGTTCCTTTCATTCCAGTAATGGGTAAGGATAAACTGCAAGGTACGGAGGTTGGTAACCGCCGTTCTACCCTTCACAAAACCCGATTGATCAGGATGGATAATGGACGGGAGAATTTCTGCTAGTCTGTTAGCCATTATTTTGGTGAATAGTTTGTAGTCCACATTCATCAAAGAGATGGGACGATATGATGCTGTGGATGTGGGGTCTCTATGCGGTTTTAAGATCAGACAAACCTTTGCTTCCATGAATCTAGTGGATAAACCCACCACTCCTGACAAGATGCTGTTAAAGAGTTGGGATAATATCATGGTCACCTCTTCCGAGAGGATTTTATAGAACTCGGCCGGTAGGCCATCCGGCCCCGGCGTTTTTTCCAGAGAGGACATCCCGATTGATCGGGATACTTCCTGTGAGTCAATAGGGGCGTTGAGAGAACTAAGCTGTTGGGCCGTTAAGGAAGGGAGGTCCAAAGAGGCCCAAAAAGCGTCTTTGTCTGAGTCAAGGATCGCTTGTCCTTTGTAAAGGTTGGTGTAGTATTCCCTAAAAGCTTCCTGGATTCCCTCTTTGGATGTAAGGATCTTTTCTCCCTGCCTAATGGCTACAATGGGTGTCACGGGTCTCGTCAGCCTAGTAATTCTAGCCAGTAATTTCCCCATTTTATTGCCATGTCTGTAGAACTTTGTATGGTTTATGTTTAAATCCCTTGCTGCGTTTTGTGCTAGTGTCGTGTCTCTATTGAGTTTGGTTTTTTTATATTTGTCTCTGTTGGGGTCGTGGGATGTCTAAGATATTTATTGCGTGCATTCAGCAGTTGTTTCAGCTGCAAGTCGTCTCTAGCCTTCCTTTTCCTCCTAACCCCCGTCACATATGACATTGTAGCCCCCCTCAACACAGCCTTACATGTCTCCCAGTAAAGAATAGGGTTCCCTATGTGTTGTTGATTAGTGTGTTGGAAAGTCAACCATTCCCCATGCAAGTAGTTCTTAAAATTAGTGTCCCTGTACAGGTATCTTGGAAATGTCCATGTGCCTGGGGGAATTCCTCCCTGACCTGCTTTCAATTTAATGGTTATCGGGGCATGGTCTGACAGAAGAGAGACTTCTATCTTTGTGTCTTCAATCCTAGAATGTAACCCTGCCGAGGTTAAAAATAAATCTATTCAGGAGTGAGTGTCTTTAGCTGGGGTGGAACAGGTAAAGTCTCTAATCTCAGGGTGCCTATGCCTCCAAATGTCTACCAAGGAGAGGGCCCCCGCAAACCTGAACAATATCAAGGAGTCCCTTTTTGAATTCCTGTACGAGCCCTTATGCTGTTGTGTTATCATGGGGTTTTTATATCTGTCTGCTGGAACTTTTGGGGCTATGTTAAAGTCCCCTCCTATAATCAGAGGAGCGTCTGCAAAGCAAAGGAGTCCAACCCTTAGAGAACTCCAAAACTCAGCCTTGTGCGTATGAGGGCCGTACACCCCCCCAAGTATTAGCACCTCCCCCTGCACTTTGACTTTTAGTAGGACCTCCCCTCTGGATCTAATATGGTTTGCAAAATTTGATAGTTAAGGTTTTTCCGAAAGAGAAACGCCACACCCCTTGCCATACTTGCTTCATATTGAGTAAAGATCACCTCCCCAACCCATCCCTGTTTAAGTTTTAGGTGTTCCGCCGGTTTTAAGTGGGTTTCCTCCAAGATGGCTATATCCGCTTTCTTGGTGTTAAGATATTTCAGGATTGCCTTTCGTTTGATAGGGGACGTTATGCCCCCCACATTCCAAGAAAGAATGCGGAGACCCATGGTGTAATCAAGCCCTACTCCTAAATGAGGCCCCCCCTGTACCCGGTTGTCTAAGGTGAGCCCTGATATGGGTGCAGAGATGTTTGTGGAGGGGTGATAACGTGCAGAAATCTGAAGTTGAAATTGGCTGTACTTACCACCTGGCACCCCGGGGGAGATCAAACAGACCTTCTTGCCCAATGTAAACTGCATGGTAGGAACAATAAAGTTGGGAAACAAAAACCCAATGGAAATTAGTATACAATACAGCATTAGCAATATTAGCAAGACTTTCTTAACCATCACAAGTTTGCTACTCTGTTACATACCTAGTGGCAGAACCTTGACCAACTATAATGTTTATTCAAATACAGAACTGTAAATTTAACTTCAAACTGGAAACTCACAATTCAAAATACCCTTTAAGAGAAATATCCCCCCCCCCCCCATTTTCAAAAGGATATGCAATCAGCACTGCCATCATAAGCAGTACTCCATAACTGGAAATAAATGTTCTCAGTCTAATTGACTAGATAAGTCGATCTTATCTGGAGACTTTTAACCTGGACAATGTCCTCTGAGGCCTCTAGAGTTCAAGTGTCCTCATCATTCGCCCTAGGGCTCTCTTCTCTCTGTAACCTCGGAGGATCAGCTTCTGTTTGCAGAAAGATCTGCAATTGTTTAGGTGAGTCAAAGAATTTCGGGCCATTTCTCGTCTGCAATTTCAGCCGTGCTGGATAAAGCAATGACACCATCTCTCCTTTGTCTAGGAGGTCCTTACAGTAAGGAGAAAACTCTCGCCTCTTCTTAGCAACGTCTGCCGAGTAATCTTGGAACAAGAGGATTTTTTCCCCCTCATAAGAGAGTCCCTGGTTTTGTCTGTAAGCTTTAAGAATTGCCATTTTATCCTTGAAACACAGGTATTTAATCATGACTTGTCTCTGCGATGACCTTGCTGGGTCTTCCTTGCGTTGCTGAGGGTCCACTCTATGAGTAGGGACTTTGAGACTGTGGAAGGTGGAGCAGGTCCGGCAGGATCCTTTCCGCAAAGTCCACCAGATCTGAGCCTGTGACTGTTTCTGGGAGTCCAACCACTGTGACATTGTTCCTGCGCAACCTGTTTTCCAGGTCATCTAGTGTTTCCTGGATTGCTTTGTTCTGTTTCTGCAGGGCCAATATGCCCGTGGAGGATTCTCTTTGTTGCGCTTCCGTGTCTGTCACTCTCTGTTCCACATTGTTCAGTCTTGCCGAGAAAGTTTTGAATTCAGAGGTTAAAGTGTCCAACCCTGTTTGCAGCTGCTCAATTTTCGGGAGAAATAAAGCAGATAGTTGTGAGACTATAGGGTGTGTGTCTGGAGAAGCACTTTCAGATCCCTCTGTTAGGTCAGGCTGTATCCCCAGCACCTCTGTCTGCTGTCTGAGTTCTTGCTGCCTTTGTTTTGACATGGTGTCTGTTTGTTTTTGATAAGGAGGATAGTATTTCCTCATGCAGATATATGAGGCCCCTTTCTGTTGCAAAGTTAGCAAATAAGTAAACCTGAAGGCAAATTATTCAACTGAGAGAAGACTGTGTGTGTGTGTGTGGGGGGGTGTCTTTTGGGGGTTTATATCATGTTCTCACTCCTCCATTTTCTGTACCCCAATAAAGTAAAAAAGTAAGATCTTCAGGGGGTCAGCAGTTATTACACTCCAGGTGCCACAGGGAATTTGTCGGGGGTGAGTGGGGCTTTGAGACTGTTCCACTACTTGTTAGGTCCCCCCCGCTGTGCTAGGAATCTAGGGCCAAATTTCAGTCCTTAGTGCCCCAGGGAAGTAGTGCTGTGGTGCTATGTGAGCTGCTATTATCACTATTATGCAGTACTCCTGTTGCCTGAGATGGCGTTTTTATAAAAATCTGGGCCTGTAGTAATTAAATTGAAAAGGCCTCCAAAAGTATTAATATACCTGTTCCCAGGAGCGTGATTTCCCGGTTGCCTGCTATCTTACCGGGCCTCTGGTTTTCTGCCTGAGTCTCCGATTTCGGCTCAAGCCCTTTCCTCCCCTCTGTAGCTGCGACCTGGATCTGGCCTTTGACTTTTTGCCGCCTGCGGCTCGCGGCTTTTAGTTCAGGCCACGCCACTCCTTGCTCCGCTGTGTGACTGTGCAGCGGGGGGGGCGGATGGAAATGCCCCCAACTCTAATGACCGGAGGGGATTAGAAGATGCACCCTCAAGGTCTGGTCAGTTGGACCTACAAAATAAGGCTTAAAAGTGCCTTTTTTCTTTGGCGAGGAGCGGAGCTGTGAACTTTTGCTGCCGCTCCCTAGGTCCGCCCACCAGAAGTCCTCTTGATTGGATATCTTATAGAGCATGAGATGGACAAACTGAATGAGATAACTGAAGAAATTACTAAGATCAATGTAGAATTAAAACAACACGAGTCAAAAGAAACATTCCAAAAATCCTATGTGAAAACTAAGGAAGAAGTAGAAAGATTTGCCAAATTTATATCGGACAAAAAAGAGAAAAAGATAGAAAGAGATTTAACTGACTATGCCAATAAATCAGTTTATATGTGGAATATTAATAAAAACATGAGTATTGACTCTGATTTTTCAGACAAAGACTGCGATACCACAGATGCTGATAATTCTGACGATGACCTGAGACCTAAACCCATCCTACGTAATAGGATTACACCCCATGGTAGTAATGTGAACGTACCTTTAGGCGGAGGACCCAGAGGGGCAGGGGAAAACAGGCCCAGAAACCAGAAAACTGGTCAAATTCAATCAGAAATCTCTACCCAAAAAGAAACAAGTCACAAAGAGTTAAATATATTTAATCTCTCTGACAAAATCCTCACTGATATACAAATCTCTGTCCTTAAAAAAGGTCTGTCATTTGTACCTACACCTTATTTTGACAAGTTTGAGACTATAAAAGACGTTCATTTATTCGCCCGCAAAGTAAAGGGACACTGAACCCAAAGTTTTTCTTTCGTGATTCAGATAGAGCATGAAATTTTAAGCAACTTTCTAATTTACTCCTATTATCAAATGTTCTTTATTCTCTTGGTATCTTTATTTGAAATGTAAGAATGTAAGTATAGATGGCATTTTTTGTGAACAACCTGGGTTGTCCTTGCTGATTGGTGGATAAATTCATCCACCAATGAAAAAAATGTTGTCCAGAGTTTGAACCAAAAAAAAAAGCTTAGATGCCTTCTTTTTCAAATAAAGATGGCAAGAGAACGAAGAAAATTGATAATAGGAGTAAATTAGAAAGTTGCTTAAAATTGCATGATCTATCTCAGGGGTGTCCAAACTTTGCTCTCCAGAGGTTTTGGAACTACATTTCCCATGATGCTCAGCTAGATAAAATGCTGGCTGAGCATCATCGGAAATGTAGTTCCAAAACCTCTGGAGAGCAAAGTTTGGACACCCCTGCTCTATCTGAACCACAAAAGAAAAAATTTGGCTTCAGTGTCCCTTTAAGAAATATTTTTCCTCTGATTTAGAGACTGAGGGTTTAGATACAAAGGATATCTCAGCTATCAATGACCTAATTGCTCTCATAAACAAATCTAATTATGAAAACAATGAGAGCTTGACCCCTGATACTAATTGGTGTAATGTGTTAAAAACTAAATCGCACTTTATACCCTCACCTAGTACATCTTACAATACCCTGCCCTTTTTAGATCTTGTATGTAAAGATATACTCACATTATCTGATGAACATGACATCAGACATTCCAATCTGTCTAGAGAGGAAAAACTTGCATTAAACATTATGACTCAGTGGACAGATATTCAGATAAAACTCAGTGACAAGGGGGGGGGGGGGGGGGGGGACGACATTGTATTGTGGCCTATACAAATGTATGTGGAGGAAGCCAAAAAACAGTTAAACAGCAGCTTCTGAAGGCATAATTGATAAGAAAGAACTTAAATTCCTAAAGGTTAAACAACCTAAAGTGGCAACATTGTATTTATTACCAAAAGTCCATAACAATCTAGCATGTCCACCAGGAAGGCCGATTGTATCAGGCAATGGCCCCCTGACAGAAAAAGGCAGTAAATATGTGGACGCAAGATTACGCTATATTGTAGACTCTTTACCCTCACACACTAGAGATATTATGCAAGATAGACAAGCTTATCATTGCCACCAATTCAACATTAGTCACATGTGATGTTGAATCTCTACATACTAGCATTGAGAGACATTGGGGATGTAAAGCAGTTTCCCATTTTCTTCAAAAAAATTAATCTATGTCCGTTGAAGCCAGTTTAATATGAACTTATTGGAATTTGTGCTGGGACATAACTATTTTACATTTGATGGCAAATTTTATTTGCAAACATGTGGGACTGCTATGGGGACTTCTTGTGCCCCGACATATGCCAATATATACCTGGGCTGGTGGGAGGAGACTGTAGTCTTTCATGAAACCTTTGAACAGTATACTCAATACATTACCCTCTGGTCCAGGTATATAGATGGCATTTTCTTTGTGTGGGAGGGTTCTCTGGAACTGTTAAATGAATTCATCACTCGATTAAACACAAATCCTTTTGGCCTTTTTTTGACAATGATTATTGATGACCGACAGGTTGAATTTCTTGATTTAACAATCAAAAAAGTGAACGGCTATCTAGAAACTGAAACTTACAGGAAACCTACAGCTGCAAATAATATTTTAAGTGCAGATAGTCACCACCATCCTAATACTATTAAAAGTTTGCCAATTGGAGAGTACTACGTAGAAACAGTTCATCTTTAGAGTCTTTCAATAAAACAGCATGGGAACTAAGAAACAGACTCCTCTTGAGGGGCTATTCTAAAAAATCTCTCAAGAGAGCTTATCAGATTGCCTTAAATAAAAATAGACAAGAGCTCTTAACACCCAAAATTAAGGAACACTTCAACACCCTCAGATTTATTTCTACATTCACCAATCAGAGTAACCAAGTTTCCAATATTTTACAAAAACATTGGCACATTGTACAAGCTGATGAACAACTTCAGTCTATTATCTAGACATGTGCAATTCGGTTCGGTTCGATTCGGAAATTCGGAAAATTCTGCAAATTCGGCGATTCAGATCGAACCGAATTTCCGAATTCAAATTTTGCCGAATTTTCCGAATCGAACCGAATCGAATCGAATTGATTCGTAAATTCGGATGGCCATTGGATTACACTAGTATTATACAGTATGTTAGGATAACACCTAATATACAGTATAATACTAGTCTAATCCCACCTAACACTTACCGAATTGCCGAATTTCCGAACCGAATCGAACCGAATCAAACTGAATCCAGCCGAATTTCTTCAAATCCGAATGAATCCGAAACGAATCCGAAATTAATCAATTCGAAATTTTCCGAATTCGAATCGATCCGAACCAAACTTCGAAAAATTCCGAATCGATCCGAACCGAACCAAATTTTTTCGCCATGCACATGTCTACTATTATCCCTAATAAACTGTTGATTACATATAGGAGAGCCAGTAATCTGAGTGATTGTCTGACCACAAGTCACTTTGACAGAAATGCTAAAAAAGGCACCCTTATACAAAGGTTCAATAGCCTGTGGCAATTGCAAAGTATGCACTTACATGATAAAGAAGAAAACTATGATGGATAGATTCCATAACAAATGGACTATATCAAAACACTTTACATGTAAAACTTCTAATGTAATATATTGTGTATCCTGCAGCTGTGACTTAATCTATGTAGGGATGACAACCAGAAGTATGGGAAAAAGAATGACTGAACATTTAAGCAATATCAGAAATGCTTCTAAGGATGTGGAAAAAGGCAAACAAATTATGAGTGTGGCACAACATTTTTTAAAGCACCATGGTGGCAAAACTAGTGCCTTTAAATGTTGGGGCTTGGAAACTCTACTGATGGGAATTAGAGGAGGGGATGTGGAACAAGCTTTATTAAAAAGAGAAGCGAGGTGGATTTTTAACTTGAACTCTGTCATACCTAATGGAATGAATGAGAACAATAATCGTTGGGTGTTTTTGTAAGATTATAGGATATGTGGTGGTTTCAATAACCTTGACACACAGTATCAACTATTCTTACATATATAGTCTCCCCACTTTTCTACTTAAAAGTGCACCCAGACACAGCAATTTGTATAAGTTAATTTCATGTGTATAACACGTTTGTCTTTAGAAGGATATACGGGTGACATACTCTGAATATATCAAACTTGTTAGTCCATTTATTCAACATATGCAGCAATGCACACTACTCCACTAAGTGACTTGCACCACTCATATCTTGTGGATAATAATGGGACATATTACATAGTGAAGTATGTTGAAGTTATTAGGGTTGAGTAGTTAGTTACATTTCATTTTATATGTTTTACATAGAATGAACCTCAGAATAAAACTCACTAAACATTTTACATATGAATATCGTATACACATGTTTATTTTGCAAACGGATAATCAGCTATTAGTGGGCAATATGTTTTTTATTCCTCTTAACAGGATTGCCACAACACTATGAAAAAATAGGACTTGAATCCCTTTCTTTTGGTGGGAGCTTAAGTTTAAAATTCCATAATATGATAGCATCCGTTTAAGCTTATAACTAGGGTTGCACCGATACCATTTTTTTATGACCGAGTACAAGCAACGATACTTGTTTTCAAATACTTGCCGATACCAATTACCGATACTTTTTTTTAATGTCATGTGACAGTTTACCAAGCACAATACATACTAATTATTTAAGATTCCTTCTTTATAATTATAAAGGACTGTAATTCAAAAGACATTATGAAATAAAAGTTTTATTTGTCACAAAGTTCACTGAACATGTTTATAAATAAAAAATATTACAATAAAATATTACATTTCAAGGGGTGATGCAATTGAGTTGTATGGCTGTTATATAACATCAATCTGACATTTGTATGGAGGTTCGACTCTAAGTTGAACAGTCTTTCACTTTCCACACTACTGCATGGTGCAGAAAGATATTTTTGCACCAGTTTAGCCAGAGCTGGAAATCTGTTTATTAACTGCCCAGTACTTCAGGGGGTTTTCTGAACGAGGTACAGTGATCTCTCCTACAATAATACAAATAGGAACATGCAGTTTGAAAAAACACCACACGATAGCATATGGGTAGGAAGTAGAGGTATCGGTTTAAGTATCGGTGCATTTGCACGAGTACAAGTACTCATGCAAATACTTGGTATCGGTACCGATACTAGTATTGGTGCAACCCTACTTATAACTTATACATCTGTGAACCTAACACTAGTCACTCTGCATTGGAATTCTGATGTAACATGTTTTAATGCTTACATGTACATATGGACCACCCGTGGAATAAAATAGTGACAATGGTTTGTCCATTAGGTGCACTTCTAAGTAGAAATTATGCCGCAGTTCAAGTTACACCATAATTCCCATAAGAGTTGATTTTACTCCATCCAAAGTTAACATAACATCACAGGTAATTATTTTACTCAAAGTGTTTGTATAGGAGCGCCACAGGCTAAGGTAAACAACAGGTTAATATACCAACAACACCACTAGTATCCTAAAGGTTTCTCCACCAACAAGGTTTGAAAAATTGAACAATGTTTAATTCACATATAAATAAAACCTTAAGAAAAAACATTAAAACATAGAACCATTTAAAAAGTTTATTAAAAAACTTTAAAAGGAATAGGCAACAATGATCAAGGCTTATAGTTAAATTCAACTTGTACAATAGAACTCATGAGGTTTAAAAATCCATTTGTCTAAGCAGATATCGATTAATTAATCCAAAATAAGTGTATCAATACTAATAGTGAGTAATCCTCTCATATCCCAGAGAAGTTAACAACTATATCATAGTACATATAAATCAAGCACTAGTGTGATAACCCAATTGTGGGAATAAAGAAGTGCGTGAGAGATAAAAAAGTGTGTGAGAGATACCTTGTATCTATACCTCTGCAAACTGCCCCCTTATGTCAGTTCTTTTGACAGACTTGCATTTTAGCCAATCAGTGCTGATTCCTAGGTAACTTCCTGTGCATGAGCGCAATGTTATCTATGACACACATGAACTAATGCCTTCTAGTGATGAAAAGCTGTCAAAATGCATTCAGATTAGAGGCGGCCTTCAAGGTCTAAGATATTAGCTCATGAGCCTACTTAGGTTTAGCTTTCAACTAAGAATACCAAAAGAACAAAGCAAAACTGGTGATAAAAGTAAATTGAAAAGTTGTTTAAAATTACATGCTCTATTTGAATCATGAAAGTTTATTTTGGACTTGACTGTCCCTTTAAAAGATTCCTCTCTTTTATCAATATGTATTTAAATTCTGATGCAATCTGCCTTAATATAAAATTTTAGCCCTTTAAAATCCATAAACGCCTGGATGCTGGTCAAATGTGATATGCTTGGCTTTCATATTGAAGAGAGGGGAAAATAACTTGCAGTCCCTGCTGCAGCTCTCCCAGGTCTTATAAAAGTCCTGGCTTGCGGAGGACCACTTAGCTATGCCCTGATTTACTAATTCCCTGCTTCACCCTGTCCTGACTGCATAAGGCACCAGCCTCACCATAAAGATAGTCCCTGGGAAACTTGTATATGTTATGCACTGTTCAACATATATTGTTAAAGTGTGTTTATGCTCCCACAAACCCTATCCTATACTTTTGCAGGCTGTGAAAAACAGCTCATAGTTTACAGTAGCCATGGTGGTCCAGTCATTCAGATGCAAAAATAAGATTCTAGAATTATAAGTGGTGAATTCTCTGAAATGACCATAGAAGAACCCTCTAAAATTTACATATTCAATAGAAGTCAGTGGAGGAGACAACCCTGGAATTATTCAGTCTTTAAGGACTCCTTGTACTAAGCAGCGTAAGCGATAACTGCTGCTTTTTTACAATCTCCGTCACCTCTGAGTTGGCAGAGAGAAATCACCATGAGCACAGTTGCTTGGGGTGGCAGTACACACTTAGTTGATTGTGTAATGGTACATACGGACAGAGGACATACAGGGTCCGCTGCCCTTATGCTGTGCAAACAGGTTCTGATGTTGAGTCCTTTTGCAGTATGGGATCTATCTTTGGCCTTGTCCGCACAGCAGATAGCACATCTGGCCCTTTGTCTAAATGATCATTTCTAAGCTGAACCACATTAGTCTTTCTATTTATGTATTTAGATTAAGCTTTTAGTGTTTCAATTACATATGCCGTGTGTACCCCATGCACCAGCATTCAGACACCACCCTGCTCAGAGAGACAGTGGTATCTAGCATGAAATACATGGGGCAATATTCACCTGGGCTAGGTCTTTAAAAAGGTGCCATGTTTGCGCATAAGGAATAAAATAGCATATGTGCATATGCTACTGATATAGTGATGGCAGAATCATTTTTGGTAATACAAATGTAAAAATGTGGTTGTTAAAACCAAAATGCATCAGTGTAATGTGTCTAATTTTATGCTACCAGGTAATGGAGTTTTGCCTTGCATGGTTTCACTAGTTTTTTATTCTACACTTGTATTCATAAGATCAGTTCAGTTGTTTTGAATGTTTTCTTCGCCAAGTTAAAATCTCTTCTACATGTTTCTTGAGATTATGCTGTGGGACGATCAAACCAAGCGCTTGGGGTATACCTAAAGTCGCTCTACACAGAGGTGTTCTAGCTCACCTATAAGTCGTAATGTGGATCAAATAAACAACGTGTAAAGCGCCAATAGGAAAATACAAAGGATTTAATATAAAATAAAATATTAAAACATGTGGTCTATCAGACCAACTGGGGATATATCCAAACACAGTCACAGTAAATAACGCATTAAACAGTATATGCAAAAATAAAACAAACCAGATAGGATAAAACAATAAAATTTAGGTGCACCTAAAGATGTATAGAGTACCGTCTATAGGTAAAGGCGGAGACGTGTCCTACTCCGTATAGTCCATAAACAAAGTCAAAGAATTACAATGTCAATTGTGTCCAAGAAGTGAATAAAGTGATGAGTGGCTCCGATGTGTGTTCGTGAGTAATCCAGTGAGTGTACAAAAAGTAAAAAAATAAATAAATAAAAATCAAAAATGTGAAAATACAAAAATATAAAAATATATAAAACAATGTTGAACCTTCAAAATGTATGAAAAAATGAAAAAAGTGTACAGAAAAAATGTAAAAAACCAAATGGAGAACAAAAAAGTGTGGTTAGTTGTTCCTTTGGTGTATAGGATCTTCTAATCTTCTTCAAATACCTGTGGAAAATAATATAACATAGTGCAATATTGCTAGTGATCCAATAAAACAAATTGAAATAAGGCTTACCAATACTATCGACTCGTTTCGGCCTTCTGTCATAGGCCTTTATCAAGACAAATATAAAAATGTGGTTGTTAAAACCAAAATGCATCAGTGTAATGTGTCTAATTTTATGCTACCAGGTAATGGAGTTTTGCCTTGCATGGTTTCACTAGTTTTTTATTCTACACTTGTATTCATAAGATCAGTTCAGTTGTTTTGAATGTTTTCTTCGCTAAGTTAAAATCTCTTCTACATGTTTCTTGAGATTATGTTCATAGCACTTAAAGGGATATACAACCCATTTTCTTTCTTTCACAATTTGGATAGAGAATATAATTTTAAAGAACTTTCCGATTTACTTCTATTATGACATTTGCTTATTTCTTTTGGTCTCATTTCAGAGCAATTTCACTATAAAAGCTACACGGATGATAGCTGAAGCTCTGGTCGCCATTTTCACCATTAGATTGACAGATAACTCATCTGCAATCAACTAATTGTTGTTTCCGCGATTAGTTGATTGCAGATGAGTCATCTGTCAATCAAATGGTGAAAATCGCGACCGGAGCTGCAGCTATTATCCGTGTAGCTTTTATAGTGAAATTGCTCTGTAGATAAGTATATACTAACGTTTTCATGAATGAGACTCATTCTTTTTTTAACTGCTATCGTTTCACTTTAGCTAATAGGTTTAACTTGACATTCACTTTAAATTAAGCAAAAATAATAAAAAGGGACATTCTACTTAACACCTCTTATCGCAGTGCATTTGGTAGTTTTCACAGCTAGACAGTGCTAGTTCATGTGTACCATATAAATAAACAATGTGCTCACCCCCGTGGAGTTATTGATGAGTTTGGCTAAAATACAAGTCTGTCAAAATAACTGAGATAAAGGGGGCTTAGATACAAAGTAATCACAGAGGTAAAAATTGTATAAATACAGGTGGCCCTCGTTTTACAACGGTTCAATTTACACCGTTTCAGAATAACAACCTTTTTTTTTCCAGTCATGTGACCGCTATTGAAAAGCATTGAGAAGCAGTGCATTTATTAAAATAGCCAGTAGGTGGAGCTGTCCGCTTGTGTTGCAGCAAAGCCAAGCAAGCTGAAATTAATCAGTTTAACCACACCTGAGCTATCGAGCAGATTTCAAAGGAACAAGATATTCCTGTCTATAACTCAGTCCAGATTGGAATGCATAGAAAGAACTGTTTGCAGAAAAATGCAAGTGAAGTCTGTGTTGTGTGATTATTTTGTCAGGTTTATAATGCTGTTTAGCAAATGTTTTTGTTCATTTAACTTAGTTTAATTATATATTTTGTGTTGTGTGATTATTTTATTAGGTTTATAATGCTGTCTAGCATTTAAAGTCTTCATTTCAAAGCTTTAAAAATAATGTATTAGGTGTTACTTATGACAATTTTGAGAGGGGCCTCACTTCCCCTTGACTTACATTATAAACTGGGTTTCAATTTACAACGGTTTTGATTTACAACCATTCCTTCTGGAACCTAACCCCGGCGTAAACTGAGGGCTACCTGTATAACAGTGTTGGTTATGCAAAACTAAAGAATGGGTAATAAAGGGATTATCTATCTTTTTAAACAATAACAATTCTGGAGTAGACTGTCCCTTTAAAACTTTACTCTTACATTAGTTGTTTTAAAGTGCATAATGTAATGGTGTTGCCATATTATAAACTAGATTTCCTTCTCTGCTGATGCCACATAGGAGCAGTTATAAGAGTGTGCAACCAGTGACTGGGGAATAGTCTGTACTTTATCAGAAACTGGAAAGCCCACAAGTTTCAAAATCTGACAAAAAAAGGGATAAAATAAATAATGACAGTATATTGTAAAGTTGTTTTACTGCACATAATTAAACATTTTATATCAGAAAATTAAAGTGTTTAATGTATCTTTGAAATGATAACATTGATAAAGGGATATATAAATGACAATAATGTTTTACTCCAAGCACACAGAGTATCACAAAGCTGTATTTCTAAATAATGTGAATAACAAGTTGTATAATTTTATTATTAACCCCATCATTTATTTCTAAAGACTTAGGAGTAGGGGTTAGTAGGAGTCTGTAGAAATAATTTATCTATTAAAATTGTGTAAAAACATAAAATGCACCCTGAAAACAAATACACAAAACTTTGTATTCTAGTCAGTGGAGTGACATTCAAGGAACAGTAAACACCATATAAAACGCCAGATTATGGCGCGATAAATAACCAGCCATTACAAGTGGCTGGTTATTGCCAATGAGAGCACTCAGATTAGATCTCTGGTTAATTTTCTAAAAGTGCCCCAAATGCCCTCAAAATAGAAGGCATTATATTTTATTTAAAAAAAAAATCTGCACTAAGCAGTTTTGGGGCTTTAAAGTTTGTGGGTGTGGGGTATTGGAGAAAAAAAAACACACTGAAAATTGCCTTTAAATTGCAATTTATGGGAACTATGTGTTCTCAGTAAATATATATGTATATACTGATATACATATATATATATATATATATATATATATATATATATATATATATATATATATGTTAATGTGTATATACACACAAATATGTATATAATCATGTACTGTATATTTAAAAATGCTGCAATCGCTGCGCTACTTATCCCCTTTGCTGCGCTTAGGTTCTGATGCTGTCTGTGACAGCATCAGAACGAGGCTCCCACTGGAGGCTATGAAAATGCGCTCTCGTGAGCTCTTGAGTTTACGTTTGCATTGTGCTTAACTTGTAATACCAGTGGACATTAGCGTGTTGGTATTACTCACTGGAGCGCTTTTATAATTTGTGTGCAAGCGATATTTAGCGCTCCACTTGTAATCTAACCAAAAATGTTTAGTTAAGCATTATAATGTACAGTGTTTATTAACTGTGCCTGTTATTCGTCATTTACCTGCAACATACTATAGTTATCCTGAGATTGTGTATACAACATTACAATAAGTCTCACATGTCACATCTCTCAATACTGCAGTTATCCTGAGACTGTCTGTGTATACAACAATGTTACAATAAGTCTCACGTCACCTCTCTCAATACTGCAGTTATTCTGAGACTGTCTGTGTATACAACAATGTTACAATAAGTCTCACATGTCACCTCTCTCATTACTGCAGTTATTCTGAGACTGTCTGTGTATACAACAATGTTACAATAAGTCTCACATGTCACCTCTCTCATTACTGCAGTTATTCTGAGACTGTCTGTGTATACAACAATGTTACAATAAGTCTCACATGTCACCTCTCTCATTACTGCAGTTATTCTGAGACTGTCTGTGTATACAACAATGTTACAATAAGTCTCACATGTCACCTCTCTCATTACTGCAGTTATTCTGAGACTGTCTGTGTATACAACAATGTTACAATAAGTCTAGCATGTCACCTCAATACTGTAGTTATCCTGAGACGTCTGTGTATACTACAATGTTACAATAAGTCTCGCATGTCATCTCTCTCAATACTGCAGTTATCCTGAGACTGTCTGTGTATACAACAATGTTACAATAAGTCTCACATGTCACCTCTCTCATTACTGCAGTTATTCTGAGACTGTCTGTGTATACAACAATGTTACAATAAGTCTCACATGTCACCTCTCTCATTACTGCAGTTATTCTGAGACTGTCTGTGTATACAACAATGTTACAATAAGTCTAGCATGTCACCTCAATACTGTAGTTATCCTGAGACGTCTGTGTATACTACAATGTTACAATAAGTCTCGCATGTCATCTCTCTCAATACTGCAGTTATCCTGAGACTGTCTGTGTATACTACAATGTTACAATAAGTCTCACATGTCACCTTTCTCATTACTGCAGTTATCCTGAGACTGTCTGTGTATACAACAATGTCACAATAAGTCTCACATGTCACCTCTCTCATTACTGCAGTTATTCTGAGACTGTCTGTGTATACAACAATGTTACAATAAGTCTCACATGTCACATCTCTCAATACTGCAGTTATCCTGAGACTGTCTGTGTATACACAGGGGCGGACTGAGACCAACCAGGGCCCCGGGCAAAAGTGTGGCAGGGCCCCCACCCCCTCTTTGCTCCACCTATTTACCTACCTTCTCTGCCCCTCCTGCACCCTATTGCCCCCCATATCCTGTGCCCCTCCCACCTAATGTGCCCCTCCCACCTCATATGCCCATCCCCCACCATGTTTTTAATTGCCATATAGAGACAATTTTTTTCTTAAATATTTTTAATAAGGACTAAATATTGTAAATTAGCAAGTGCTTATGCCAAGAAAAAATATTAATCCCTATGCCTATACAGGGAGTGCAGAATTATTAGGTAAGTTGTATTTTTGAGGATTAATTTTATTATTGAACAACAACCATGTTCTCAATGAACCCAAAAAACTCATTAATATCAAAGCTGAATAGTTTTGGAAGTAGTTTTTAGTTTGTTTTTAGTTATAGCTATTTTAGGGGGATATCTGTGTGTGCAGGTGACTATTACTGTGCATAATTATTAGGCAACTTAACAAAAAACAAATATATACCCATTTCAATTATTTATTTTTACCAGTGAAACTAATATAACATCTCAACATTCACAAATATACATTTCTGACATTCAAAAACAAATCAGTGACCAATATAGCCACCTTTCTTTGCAAGGACACTCAAAAGCCTGCCATCCATGGATTCTGTCAGCGTTTTGATCTGTTCACCATCAACATTGCGTGCAGCAGCAACCACAGCCTCCCAGACACTGTTCAGAGAGGTGTACTGTTTTCCCTCCTTGTAAATCTCACATTTGATGATGGACCACAGGTTCTCAATGGGGTTCAGATCAGGTGAACAAGGAGGCCATGTCATTAGATTTTCTTCTTTTATACCCTTTCTTGCCAGCCACGCTGTGGAGTACTTGGACGCTTGTGATGGAGCATTGTCCTGCATGAAAATTATGTTTTTCTTGAAGGATGCAGACTTCTTCCTGTACCACTGCTTGAAGAAGGTGTCTTCCAGAAACTGGCAGTAGGACTGGGAGTTGAGCTTGACTCCATCCTCAACCCGAAAAGGCCCCACAAGCTCATCTTTGATGATACCAGCCCAAACCAGTACTCAACCTCCACCTTGCTGGCGTCTGAGTCGGACTGGAGCTCTCTGCTCTTTACCAATCCAGCCACGGGCCCATCCATCTGGCCCATCAAGACTCACTCTCATTTCATCAGTCCATAAAACCTTAGAAAAATCAGTCTTGAGATATTTCTTGGCCCAGTCTTGACGTTTCAGCTTGTGTGTCTTGTTCAGTGGTGGTCGTCTTTCAGCCTTTCTTACCTTGGCCATGTCTCTGAGTATTGCACACCTTGTGCTTTTGGGCACTCCAGTGATGTTGCAGCTCTGAAATATGGCCAAACTGGTGGCAAGTGGCATCTTGGCAGCTGCACGCTTGACTTTTCTCAGTTCATGGGCAGTTATTTTGCGCCTTGGCTTTTCCACACGCTTCTTGCGACCCTGTTGACTATTTTGAATGAAACGCTTGATTGTTCGATGATCACGCTTCAGAAGCTTTGCAATTTTAAGAGTGTTGCATCCCTCTGCAAGATATCTCACTATTTTTGACTTTTCTGAGCCTGTCAAGTCCTTCTTTTGACCCATTTTGCCAAAGGAAAGGAAGTTGCCTAATAATTATGCACACCTGATATAGGGTGTTGATGTCATTAGACCACACCCCTTCTCATTACAGAGATGCACATCACCTAATATGCTTAATTGGTAGTAGGCTTTCGAGCCTATACAGCTTGGAGTAAGACAACATGCATAAAGAGGATGATGTGGTCAAAATACTCATTTGCCTAATAATTCTGCACTCCCTGTATGCACTACAGTATGGAGCAGAAAGTAACGAGGGGCAGACAAGGGGGTAAAATCACTTGTTACTGGCAGCTAAAGAGGTAAAAATCATTTATTTGTATTTTGTATATTTCCTTTAAATAAGAGATGCATGATCCCATAAGTAGGCTTCTATACTAAATAAAGATAAAACTATCTCCATTTTAACTGAAACCAGGGCAGGTTTAGAGAAATCAATTTTAAAGGGAGAGTAAAGTCAAAAGTAAACTTTAAAGGAACATGAAACCCAAATTTTTTTTTTTCATGATTTAGGTAGAACATTCAATTTTAAACAGCTTTCCAGTTTACTTCTATTATCAAATTTGCTTCATTCTCTTGGTATAATTTGCTGAAAGAGCAGCAATGCACTACTGGTTTCTAACTGAACACAAGGGTGAGCCAATGACAATCGGTATATATATGCAGCCACCAATCAGCAGCTAGAACCTAGGTTCTTTGCTGCTCCTGAGATTTCCTAGAAAAAAAACTTTCAGAAATGGATAACAAGAGAAGGAAGTAAATTAAATAATAGAAGTAAATTGGAAAGTTGTTTAAAATGTTATGCTGTGTCTAAATCATGAATGTCTAATTATCACTTTACTGTCCCTTTAATGATTCAAATTAAACATACAATTTTAAACACCACTCATTACAATTTACTTCTATTATCTAAGTTGCTTAATTCACTTCCTATCATTTGTTGAAAAGCATACCTGGGTAGGTTAAGGAGCAGCAATGGACTACTGGGATTTAGCTGAAGATTGGTGGATGCACATATATGCCTCTTGTTATTGGCTCACCCACCATGCTCAGCTAGCTCCCAGTAGAACATTGCTGTTCCCCTCCTATAGCATCTCATGTAGAGATATACAATACTATAGAGATGTCTAACACCCGCCAAAACCTAGTAAATAAAAATGTAACACAATGTAGAGGTTCCCTTACACAGCCCCCTCCCCAGTTCCTTATATTCAGATATATATTTTCATAGAGAGGTTCCCTCTGTCTCACACACACACACTGACCCCTTCCCAGTACCTTATATACAGATATATAACGTTATAGAGAGGTTCCCTCTGTCTCACACACACACACTGACCCCTTCCCAGTTCCTTATATACAGATATATAATATTATAGAGATGTTCCCTCTGTCTCACACACACACACAATGACCCCTTCCCAGTACCTTATATACAGATATATAACATTATAGAGAAGTTCCCTCTGTCTCACACACACACACTGACCCCTCCCCAGTACCTTATATACAGATATATAATATTATAGAGAGGTTCTCTCTGTCTCACACACACAGTACCTTATATACAGATATATAATATTATAGAGAGGTTCCCTCTGTCTCACACACACACTGAATCCTCCTCAGTACCTTATATACAGATATATAATATTATAGAGAGGTTCCCTCTGTTCTTACACACACACTGACCCCTCCCAAGTACCTTATGACAGATATATCATATTATAAAGAGGTTCCCTCTGTCACACACACAGCCCCCTCCCCAGTTCCTTATATACAGAAATATATTATAGAGGTTCCCTTTGTCACACACACAGCCCCCTCCCCAGATCCTTACATACAGATATATATTGTAGAGGTCCCCTCTGTCACACACACAGCCATTTTCACAAATCCTTATATACATATATACTGTATATATTATAAAGCTTTCCTCTGTCACACACACAGTCCCCTCCCCAGTTCCTTATATTCAGATATTTATATATATTGTAGAGGTTCCCTCTGTCACACACACAGACCCTTCCCCAGATCCTTATATACAGATTTATATTATAGAGGCTCCCTTTGTCTCACACACAGACCCCTCCCCAGTTCCTTATATACAGATTTATATTATAGAGGTTCCCTCTGTCATAAACACAGACCCCTCCCCATTTCCTTATATATAAATTTATATTATAGGGGTTTCCTCTGTCACACACACACACAGACCCCTCCCCAGATCCTTATATACAGATATTAATTATAGAGGTTCCCTCTGTCATACACAGACTCCTCCCCAGTTCCTGATATATCCATCTATGATCTATCACCTTCTGCCATTAATAGTAAACATAGTTGGTTCATTACCACTTTAGTTAACTATATTATGTTAATTATAAAACTTATCCTTAGATTTGTTTTTAAATGCTGAAAAAGTTAAGTGATGAAGTAACAATTTTAGTTAGAAAAAAAAACAAAAAGGAAGGAGCTTTTTTTTCACCAAGACTAAAATAATATAATTAAAAGGTTGCCATGCAGCATGCTACATATTTTCACAAGGAGAGTATGAACTTACACATCAAATACACTGTTTGCCATCTGGCCCTGGCCCCCCCTCCGGCAGCAGCCGGCTCCTTCACCACCCACACCATCTATTACCGGTTCACCTTCCAACATCAAATACAACACTGCTTGCTTGCAAGTTGCAATGCCATCTGGCCCGCCCCTGGCCCCCCTCCAGCAGCTGCCGACCCGGCTCCTTCACTATCACTTACCGGTCCATAACCTGCTTGGTCGTCTTTGTGGCCTCAGTCCTCCTCAGCAGCTCGGCTCCTTCACTGTCTGAAAATCACGTGGGGCCACGTCTGTCTTCTGCAGCTGCCGCCTAAGCCTCTGATATGCACTTAAAATTGTGTGCGCAGGCATGTGGAGGCGGAGCTGAGCAGCGGCAGCCAGACAGAGCCAGGGCAGGCATTAATAATATGTGGACCGGATTCCGGATACACACCGGCCGGTCCACATATTGCAGGGCAGGCTTACTTGTTACACCGGTCCAGCTCCTCCACGCTGCTCCCCTCCAGTCTTTCTTTCCTACCTACTTGTGTAACCGCGTAACGTTAATTTAGGCTAACCGGCTCCTGCTTGAGCTAAGTAAGCTCCTTCATATCATTCACATGACACGGCACAAGTCACGTCTCCTCCACGGTCCACCATCTTATTTGAACTATGTAAGTATATTTAGCAGACAGAAGTTTTTATTTAAATTTAAAGGCATTTTTAACAAGCAAATTTTTTTGCAGCATAAATATAAGTCAATATTATTGCGAGATGTTAATCCCAATCTTATTTGAACTATGTAAGTATATTTAGTAGATAGAAGTATATTTGTTTTTGCAGCTCAAATATAAGCCAATATTATTGTGAGATGTTGATCCCAATCTTATTAGAAGCTATGTAAGTATATTTGACTGACAGAAGCATATACAAATATGCCATGAAAGAGTGGACTTAAGTGGTTGGATATACAACAAGTCTCACGTCACCTCTCCCATTACTGTAGTTATCCTGAGACTGTCTATACAACAATGTTACAATAAGTCTCACATCTCTCATTACTGCAGTTATTCTGAGACTGTCTGTGTATACAACAATGTTACAATAAGTCTCACATGTCACCTCTCTCATTACTGCAGTTATCTTGAGACTGGCTGTATATACAACAATGTTACAATAAGTTTTACATGTCACCTCATTACTGCAGTTATCCCGAGACTGTCTGTGTATACAATGTTACAATAAGTCTCACGTCACCTCTCTCAATACTGTAGTTATCCTGAAATTGTATATATAACAATGCTACAATAAGTCTCACATCTCCCAATATTGCAGTTATCCTGAGACTGTCTGTGTATACAACAATATTACAATAAGTCTCACATGTCACCTCTCTCAATACTGTAGTTATCCTGAGACTGTCTTTGTATACAACGTTACAATAAGTCTCATGTCACATCTCTCAATACTGTAGTTATCCTGAGACTGTCTTTGTATACAACGTTACAATAAGTCTCATGTCACATCTCTCAATACTGTAGTTATCTTGAAACTGTCTGTGTATACAACAATGCTACAAGAAGTCTCATGTCACCTCTCTCAATACTGTAGTTATCCTGAGACTGTCTGTGTATACAACAATGCTACAAGAAGTCTCACGCCACGCATCTCAATACTGTTATCATGAGATTGTCTAGGGATGTGTTTGTGCTACAGTGAGTCTCACATGAGCAACCACCCAGTAGGAGAGGAAACCAGAATCACTTTACCACTCAGTGCATACTGCAGTTATACTGATAGAAGGCTACAGTGCATCTCAAATGGCATTTGAGAATAGACAACAATTAGCTTCAACAAGGTAGAACAGGAACACAAATTTAATCAGGATTTTTTAGTGGGTATATCCTTGGGCTACTCTCAAGTGTCAAGGTCCTGTTAAATGTGTACATGTTTGGCTAAACTGCTGGTATATATCATGCACATAACACACAGTTTGTTTTATTGTTATAGAAGTGCATTTTCTGCTGTACAGACGAAAACTTGAACATCTTCTTTATATCTGTGAAAAGAAAAAAAATGTTTTTTGTTACACACACATATAATATATAGTTACGGCTCTACTACCTACCCTCCATACTTTCACTTGATATGACCCTGCAACCCAACCACCCACAAACACACCAACTTATTTACATGATCCACCACCCACCCAATACAATCTTGTGCCACCGTCTCATTTGTCACAGTAAAAATTCCATTGACTGTCTCTCTCCCTCTGACATTCTTGCAGTCTATCTCTTGCTGTCACTCTCTATCACCTATCTTCCATGTTGTTTCACCTCTACCATATTATTTGGTACTTTTATCTGGTCACTTGTAATCATTTACAGGTCACATGGATCCATGTTAATGTTTATTGTATAATTGTATTATGACTGTTTTTATTGTATGTTTTTTTATGTGTTTTTATTTGGATTAAACACCTTTTTAATACGCATCTCACTTGGCACGATAACATTCATTATCACCTCAGCCTTTCATTTAGGTGATTTGTACATTACACCACTGTTTCCTCTTCTTTTGGCCAGCTAGGCGGCCTTTGTACATAGCTAGAGTTATCTCCAGGGCGCTTGGTCCACTTCCCTTCTCAAAGACAGAAAAAGAGACAGCGAGAAAGATAGAGACAGTAACAGAGAGAGACAGCTAAATAGAAAAAGCTTGAGTGACAGCAAAAGAGAGAGGAAAAGCAAGAGACAGACAGAAAATGACAGAGAAAGAGTGGCAAAGAGAGAGACAGCAAGAGTGACACCGACAGAGAGGGACAGAGTGACAGAAGAAAAAAAAAGTGACAGAGCAAGAAAAGTGAGAAAGACAGACACTGTGTGTGACTCAGAGAAAGGCACATACATAAGGAGACAGACAGACATGTACACATAGGGAGAGAGAACAATGCCCATTCATACCAGTAACACAGAATACTAACTCTTCTCCATCATTCATACATAGAACAGAGATTAACCCTTCCCTTCCATAACCCCTTAGTGTCAATCATAGTGTAGTGAGTAACATTACCAGCACATAAAGAAGGTAGTTAAAGGGACATTATAAACTAATTTTTTATTCACATAAATGTTTTGTAGATTATCTATTTATATAGCCCATAAAGTTTTGCTTATTTTTAAATAACATTGCTCTGATTTTCAGACTCCTAACCAAGCCCCAAAGTTTTAGGAGAATACAGACATATACCTACTCCAGCTTGCTTCTGTTTGTGTAAAGGGTCTTTTCATATGCAAAGGAAGGGGAGGGGGGGGTCTGATATTTCACACTTGCAGTGTGTGTGTTCCAGTCACCTTTTATACAGAGCTAAACTGGAAGCTTTTAAGTACGTTTTTAAACGGTTTTATACTGGATTTTCAGATCAGTATCTGTGCATATTATTCTTTATAGTAATGACTATTACACGTAGTTATGTGAAAATTGGTGTATACTGTCCCTTTAAGATATATATTGACAAAATAAGCTAATTTTGGGCTCCATGTGCAATATTTTCCCCCACCAAGGTCTTAATGTTTCTAGCACAAATCCAAGGCACAGATGAGGTTCCCAGTATTAATACTTGAAAAAAAAAAAAAAAACATTCTAAAAATATGTGGCTGTCTGTTATAAAGCAGCCTCTAATCAGGATCAAGATTCATAAAAACAAATATTCTTCTCACTCCTTTGTCAGATTAGTGTTTAATCCATGTCCAGCATAAACCCAGATAACAACTCCTGAACAGAAGTATCCTATTGATTATCTCCCGCCCTTGTGCTGCAGCCATCAACTCTCAATATTGAGGCATTTCTGCAATCTGTGTCCCTTTCTGTATTGTGCAGCGGTGGTGCCAATCGGTGGCGTGGGAGGGTAAGGAGGGAGGCAGGTGGGAGCCCCATCGCTGGAGAGGCTGGGACCACTGCGCTGCATAAAAAAAATATGTTAAGATAGGGATAGAAGGATAGTGATAGATGGATAGAGATAAATGGATATAGGGATAGAGATAGAGATAGAGGGATAGATGGATAGGGATAGATGGACACAGCAATAGAGGGATAGAGGGATATATGGAAAGTGATAGAGATAGAGGGATTGGTGATAGATATAGACGGGAGCCGGTGGTACCTCTGCGCTGCAGAAAATTAGATGTTGAAAGTGGCAGGGAGGGTGAAGGAGGGAGGGGGGATAAGAGAGAGGAGATCTGAGTGGATGGGGGGGTCAGATGGTAGGCAAAGGTTCTTGGAGGGAGAGGTGGGTAAATAAGGGAGTGGTTAGTAAGTTGGACACATTTTTGACCGTCTATACGGACTTTAACACTAGTATTGCAATAAACAGATAGCAAATGTGGAACAAATTTGGTTATGTTTTCAAAAAGTAACTGTTATTTTAAAAAGAGTTAAAATCCTTTGAGCCACTTATTTATTTGTGGATATATACACGGCATGAACCCCATCATAGGACAGACATGTTATCAGACTTGCCCAACGCTCTTTATGGAAAACATTGGTGACAACCTTGCTACTTCATATATTTTACCTTTTATGAATAATAAACAGTTATTTTAAAAGGGTTAAAATCCTTTTGGGTCACTCATTTCTGTGATGATAAATACTCGGCATGAACTTCATCATAGAATAGACAAATATTTTCAGCATGGCCCAATGCAAACATTAAAACATATATTTTATCTTATCTTATCAAGTAAAGGTATTTAAAAAGGGTTAAAATCATTTGGCCCACTAATTTATGTGTGGATATATATAGGGCATGAACCCCATTATAGAATAGACATGTTATCAACCTGGCCCAACGCTTTTTATAGCAAAAAAATTGCAGGCAACCTTGCCATTTCATATATTTTACCTTTTCTAAATAAGTAATTTTTAAAATCCTTTGGAACGCTCATTAATGTGTGCTTATATACATGGCATAAGCCTCTCTATAGGATATACATGTTTTCAGCCTGTCACAATGCTTTTTATATCAAACAATCTGGTGCCAACCTTGCCACTTCATATATTTTATCTTTTCTGAATAAGTAACTGGTATAACTGGTATTTTAAGTGTTAAAATCCTTTTGGTCACTTATTTCTGTGATGATATATACTCGGCATGAACATCTTCATAGAATATACATATTTTCAGCCGTGCCCAATGCTTTTTATAGCAATTTTTTTGTGCCAACCTGGCCACTTCATATATTTTACCTTTTCTGAATAAGTAACTGGTATTTAAACTGGTATTTAAAAAGGGTTGAAAACCGATGAGTCACTCATTTCTGTATGCATATATACAGGGCATGAACCACTTCATATTTTTAAGTTCTAAGCCTGACCCAATGCTTTATATGGCAAACAAACTTGTGCAAACCTTGCCACTGAATATATTTTGCCTTTTTTAAAAGTAACTTGTATTTAAAAAGGTTTCAAATTATTGGCGACACTCATTTCTGTGTGGATATATGTTCTAAGCCTGAACCAACGCTTTATATGGCAAACAAACTTGTGCCAAACTGGAGCTCCACTCAAGATAGGAAACATTTGACCTCCACTCAATATGTTTTTTTTTTTTAAATGGACTTTAACGTAACAATCAATAGACACAATAATTCAGAAAACTAAATATTTTGCTTTCCTGTTCTTAATGTTCATTGACAGTGGTTTATGCTGATTGTTATTAATAAGGTTAAATAAGCACATTCTTTACATTAACTTATGTTCTGTTAGGGCAAAAGTATAAGCAAAAGTAATGATTATTGTAAGTTATAAATACATCATCTCCGTAAATCACACCTGGCTGCCATCAGGGGGTTACAGAGGTGACTCCTGTCAGGGGCCAAATGGGCCAGGGTGCCCCATGAGGCAAGAACAACTATTATTTTCTTTAAACAATTTTGGCAGCCACCAGAGGGTACTACAGCAGAGTGCTACTGAGTGTGGTCAATTTTATTAAAATGAGTAAAGCATTAGCATTTGAGAGGATTTTTGAGTGTGCACTAAACCACTATGCGTAGTGAGACAGACTTGGCACTTAAACGGATACTAAACACAATTTTTTTCATTCTAGATTCAGATAGAGCATGCAATTTTAAGCAGCTTTTTAATTTACTTCTATTATCAAATTTTCTTCGTTCTCTTCCTATATTTATCTGAAAAAGAAGAAATAAAAGCGTTTGAGCCGGCCCATGTTAGTTTGAGAACCTGGGTTACGCTTGCTTATTGGATGGCTAAATGCAGGCACCTATTAGCAAGCTCTATCCAGGGTACTGAACAAAAAATAGTCATGCTCCAAAGCTTTCATTCCTAACTTTTCAAATAAAGATAGCAAGAGAACGAATAAAAATTATAATAGGAATAAATTATAAAGCTGCTTAAAATTGCATGCTCTATCTGAATCATGAAAAAAAAAAATGTGGGTCCAGTAGCCCTTTAAGTTTGTACAGTGTGTGTCTGAGTCAGATGGCAGAGCACTTTCATTTGCAGAGGAGGTAGGACTTACATAGTATTTTTTTTTATTTATTTGTGCAATTTTGGATTGTAACTTCAGTATGGTAGTAGTATGGTGGGGCCAGGGGTCCATAAAAAACATTTATTTTTTTAGCAATCTGCAGCAGTGTATTTATGATTATTTGACAATGCTGTAGAAATTCTATATTTAAAGCCATGCATAAAGGTTTCCTCCTTAATACACAAATGGTAGTTGCCCTTTTGAAAGATATTTTTTTTTGTAATATATACATTTTAACTACATTTCAGTTTACTGCCCCTTTATGCAAGGACTTTACAGATGCAAAAAGGCATTTTATCTATGATTTTTACATATGCATAAAAAGTTATACTTTCAAACTAAGATTTCTCAGTGTTTCAAATGATACAGGTTAACTTAACACTGTTCAGTTTACACTACAGCTGACTTAATTTTGAAATACATACAAACGAGCCTAAATAATGCATTTAACCATATCTAATGGTATGAGACCTAGTGCCACGGCTTATGGTTCCACCAAGACCATATAGAGTACAGCATTTTCAAAATCCATAAGTACAGCTGACAGATGGGAACATGTTTACACCATAATTGAAGTGTTGCTCTTGTTTGGGGGAAAAAACACAAACATATGTCAACTTTTTAAAAGTACTTTTCTTCATCTAGCCATCTACCGATAACATTAATCTACAATTATGAATTCATAGAGTTTAATTTTTGTTTGCACATTTGCAAATCTAATTGTTTAAAAAGTGATCTCTTAATTTCTGCAATTTTTTTATCATGCATGTCACACACTGTTTTGTTGTTGTTTTTGTTGGTCTCTCTGTGAGAGTGGGTGTATATGTCTTTGTGCATTTTCTGTGTATGTCTGTGAGGGTGTGTGCGTATGTCTTTGTGCTTTTTCTATTTGTGTCCCTGTGAGGGTGTGTGTATGTATGTCTTTATGTGTTTCCTCTTGATGCCTCTGTGAGGGTGGATGTGTATGACTTTTTTTTTTAATGTGGATGTCTCTTTGAAGGTGGGTGTGTGTATGTATGTATGCCTGCGTTTTCTGTGGATGTCTCTCTGAGGGTGTGTATGTCTGTGTGTTTTCCTTGGTTGTCTCTTTGAGGGTGTGTGTATGTATGTGCAGTTTCTGTGGGTGTCTCTCTGAGAGTGTATGTCTCTCTGTTTTCTCTGGATGTCTCAGTGAGGGTGTGTGTGTGTCTATATGTCTTTGTGTGTTTTATGTGTCTGTGTGTTGATGGGTATATTATGTTAGTGGGTGACTTGTAACCGACACATGAGGGCATTTTGAAACTCATATGATTGTCTGTAATACAGCAAACAACACCCACAACTTCTTTTAACATGTTTCTTAGATAGACATATATGGACATTTTATGTTACTCCTCTAACTGCATTTCCTGTAGCCTCATGATGCGAGACTGCTATATAACTGCTGTGTATACTTACAGTAAACGGAACTAGTGAGAAACACTCTCTGTGCTTGTGTGCTTTCTTGCTGTTCCCCGGAGCTCTGGAGAATCGTGTTCAATCAAGGTCAGAAACCATTTGAACTTATAACCCTAACCTTATACTATGAAAGCAGAAGCAACACTAGGCTACTGCTATATATATATATATATATATATATATATATATATATATATACTGTTAACTATAATTATCTTGTACCTTCATACTTGTGGTAGTGTGTTATTAAAGCACTGACTCAGAAATGGTGTTAATTATCTTATTTTTTTATTATTATCAATAATTTAAACAGAAACACAGCACCACCCCTTGTCCATCAGTCATTTCTGGAACATGGCATTAACTTGGAGGCCCTGTTGGTCAAGACATGCCTGCAAAAACAACTCCATATCTTCTCTGTGCTGAAATACAAAGAGGAATGGCTCCCTTGCTTCTGGTTCTTCTCTTTGTATCACGTTATCTATGGCCTTCTGGCGGTCATCTTCATTCATTGACACATAACTTGGCATGGTTATGCGCCCACAGAACAGTGCCTCATTCTTGACAACCCATTGTATAGCAATGTGTAGATCTTTAATGATTGCTGGCTCCTGTGTCAAGCACATGGGAGGAAACTTAGTCATAGTCAGAATCAAAACTGTTATTTTCATAATAAATAAAAATTCATTTAAGGGACACTCATGTCAAAAACAAACTTTTATAAATCAGAAAGAACATGCAGTTTCCAATTTACTTCCATTATAAAATCTGCTTCGTTCTCTTGTTATCCTTTGCTGAAGGAACAACATTGCACTACTGGCAGCAAGATGAACACATATAGGCCGCGTTCGGGCAGCGCTCAGGAGCTAGTGGAGGCGCTTCACTTCCAGCGATGACGTGGCGCTAGGTGACGTCACAAGCAAGGGAGCTTAGAGAAAACGATCGCATGCGCAAAGGGATCTGCTGCACAATAATGAACGTTTTTAAATAAGCTCCCTTGTAGCTGACTGTAAAAATGCTTAAATTGTGTCTCTCTTTATTAGTGGAGGATTATTTTTATTCAAGCTGTTTACACAACACCGTTGTTCGAGAATGGTTTCCCCTGCCTCTCGGCAAACATTGGAACTCTGACCCACCTTCATTCAGCTGTTCTCAGCTCAGCCCCTGTAGCTTATCCTGCCCCATTCAGCTAATAATACTACAGGTGCTGAGCTGAAAGCAGCTGAATGGAGGTGGGTCAGAGTTCCGATGTTTGCCGAGAGGCAGGGGAAACCAGAGACACTGGGGAAACAATTCTCAGCATAACACCGGATAAGCATGACAGCAGCATTTAGTACAGGGCTTACTTAACCTATCTCCAATTTGCCCTGTACTAAATGCTGCTGTCAGACTTATCCGCCTCACCTGTCCCTCCTCTGCTGCTTATATAAACATGGCAGCCTCCACAGCAAAACGTGTGTGGAGGCTGCCATGTTGCCAAGCGTCTGAGCTTGCTCTGAAAAGTGACAGCTTTTCCAGCACGAGGGAAGCGCTGGGACTTATGTCATCAGAGCACTCAAAAACGCCAGGCATCTCACTTGCAAATGTGAGGAAAACGCTACAAGCGAGTCCCAGTTTGCTT
Organism: Bombina bombina; assembly: GCF_027579735.1. Classification (NCBI taxonomy): domain Eukaryota; kingdom Metazoa; phylum Chordata; class Amphibia; order Anura; family Bombinatoridae; genus Bombina; species Bombina bombina. The sequence continues at coordinate 306,803,726 of NC_069500.1, read as the reverse complement.
GGAGCGCTGCCCGAACGGAGCTATAGTCATCCAATCGCAAAAGACAAATGTGTGCAGGCAACAATCAGCAGCTAGCTCCCACTAGTGTTGAATATGTGCGTATTCTCTTTCAGCAAGGGATAACAAGAGAACAAAGCACATTTAAAAATAGATGTGAATTTATAAGTGTCTTAAAATGACATGTTCTATCTGAATCATGCAAGTTAAATTTTTAATTTACTATCCCTTTATCTCCTTAAGGACCGCAGCTGTAACAGATGAAAAAAAATTAAATAGTAAAAATAATAAAAATAAATAGTTATGTAGGGTTAGGGTTAGATCTAGGCTTGGTGGTAGATCTAGGGCAAGGGTTAGATCTAGGGGGAGGGTTGGGGTAAAAAGGTCACTGAAGGAGAAAAAGGTTAATCGCAAAAATTGAAAATTGGGTATTTCAAAACTCAGGACAAAATGAAGAAACTGTTTAGCCATGTTGTTTTCTCGGGGGTTGTAGATGCGTAACAGATTTTGGGGGTAAAAGTAAAAAAAAAAAGTGTGGTTTTTAATATTTTTAATCATAATTTATAAAAATATTTATTAAAAATTACATGATATGATGAAAATAATGGTATCTGCAGAAAGTCAATCTTATGGCGAGAAAAACGGTATATAATATGTGTGGGTACAGTAATGAGTATATAATATGTGTGAGTACAGTAATAAGTATATATTATGTGTGAGTACAGTAATGAGTATATAATATGTGTGGGTATAGTAATAAGTATATAATATGTGTGAGTACAGTAATGATTATATAATATGTGTGGGTACAGTAATAAGTATATATTATGTGTGAGTACAGTAATGAGTATATAATATGTGTGGGTACAGTAATAAGTATATATTATGTGTGAGTACAGTAATGAGTATATAATATGTGTGGGTACAGTAATAAGTATATATTATGTGTGAGTACAGTAATGAGTATATAATATGTGTGGGTACAGTAATAAGTATATATTATGTGTGAGTACAGTAATGAGTATATAATATGTGTGGGTACAGTAATAAGTATATATTATGTGTGAGTACAGTAATGAGTATATAATATGTGTGGGTACAGTAATAAGTATATATTATGTGTGAGTACAGTAATGAGTATATAATATGTGTGGGTACAGTAATAAGTATATATTATGTGTGAGTACAGTAATGAGTATATAATATGTGTGGGTACAGTAATAAGTATATATTATGTGTGAGTACAGTAATGAGTATATAATATGTGTGGGTACAGTAATAAGTATATATTATGTGTGAGTACAGTAATGAGTATATAATATGTGTGGGTACAGTAATAAGTATATATTATGTGTGAGTACAGTAATGAGTATATAATATGTGTGGGTACAGTAATAAGTATATATTATGTGTGAGTACAGTAATGAGTATATAATATGTGTGGGTACAGTAATAAGTATATATTATGTGTGAGTACAGTAATGAGTATATAATATGTGTGGGTACAGTAATAAGTATATATTATGTGTGAGTACAGTAATGAGTATATAATATGTGTGGGTACAGTAATAAGTATATAATATGTGTGAGTACAGTAATGATTATATAATATGTGTGGGTACAGTAATAAGTATATATTATGTGTGAGTACAGTAATGAGTATATAATATGTGTGGGTACAGTAATAAGTATATATTATGTGTGAGTACAGTAATGAGTATATAATATGTGTGGGTACAGTAAAGGCGTAAGAGGAACACAAACACTGCAGCAATGTAAAAATAGCCCTGGTCGCTAACGCTAAAAAATTGGTACAACAGTCAGGTCACTAAGGGGTTAAATATGGTAAAAATAAATAAATAAGAGGGAAATTGCAGCTAAACACAAACACCGCAGCAATGTAAAAACAGCCTTGGTCGCTAACGCTAAAAAAGTGATACAACAGTCAGGTCACTAAGGGGTTAAACATGGTAAAAAAAAAAAAAAAGAAAGCAGCAAACCTTCTTCTTGTTTAAAGAGAACTGGAGGTTGTGGATGTCACATTTTTGTTGTGTAGAGTGGAGCTTTAAATAGTTCAATATCATAGTTGCCAACATTTAAAAAAAAATTCCAGGGACACTTTGCAGCAGAGCAAGCAAGCGGGTTACTGGAGTATTGACGACCTACTGTTCAGATGCTCCGCCCCCTCAGTTCTGCAATCAAAACACACCCATTTGAAAGTAATAGTATAATTTAGACTTATCCATAGTTTATTATACAGATTACAGCACCAAGCTCTTACACCTACCCAGTCTCTGGAACACATTCTGGGCATATGGTTATTTTTACAACACAGCATCAAAATTAGAAAGACAAATAATATGTGAACCCTTTCAATAATAATAACAATATTCCATTAGGGATTAATTATATTTAAATAATACACTATACCTATTTATCATCTATCTATCTGTGTATGTGTGTGTGTGTGTTAGGGTTGCCACCTTTTGTCCAGAAAATTCCTGGACACTTTTTAAGTGGGTGTGGAGAGGGCGTGGCTTGGGGCGTGGCCTGGGGTGTGGCTTTTTGCGGCCTCAAATTCGTTATGAAATCAATTTTTATTATATATATAATATATATATATAATATAATATATAATATATATATATATAATATATATATATTATATATATAATATATATATATATATAAATATATATATATATTATATATATAATATATATAATATATATATATAAAATATATATATATATATATATATTATATATATAAAATATATATATATATATATTATATATATATATATAATATATATATATATATTATATATATAATATATATATATATATATAAAATATATATATATATTATATATATAAAATAGCTAGAGGTCAGTAAGAAAGGCACTCCATATAAAGTGTAGCAACTTCCAGGGTGCACTTCAAGAAAATCATCGTATATATGTAGGAAAAAAGGCACTCACTGGTCCAGAGTAAAAAATAACATTTAATAGTTTAGGTTAAAAATGCATGACGTTTCGGAGGCATTCCACCCCCTTTATCAAATGCAGAATACAGACAGTTTGAAAGTACAAAAAAACGATTAACACATACATTACCCCTTCACCTTAAATAACCCTGTGGCATCTGATGGCGCCAAGCCGCCATCAGATGCCACAGGGTTATTTAAGGTGAAGGGGTAATGTATGTGTTAATCGTTTTTTGTACTTTCAAACTGTCTGTATTCTGCATTTGATAAAGGGGGTGGAATGCCTCCGAAACGTCATGCATTTTTAACCTAAACTATTAAATGTTATTTTTTACTCTGGACCAGTGAGTGCCTTTTTTCCTACATATATATATAAAATATATATATATATTATATATATAAAATATATATATATATATAATATAATATTTACACATAAGCCCCCACAAAAAAAGGACCATATCAGTTAGAAAAAAACAGCAGACACAGCCAAGTATTACTCACAGTTTCTCTGTGACTGGCTGCACTGCTCTTGTTGGCTTAGGGCTGGCCGGGGCAAGGGCTCCAGGAAGACTGCTGCTGCAGTGGACCTACAGTCGACGGAGGTCGTGGTCTGGCCATGTTTCAGCAGGCAGACAGCCCACTGCGCGGCCACCGCACTTCTAACACCTGCAGCCGGATGTGATGACTGAGACTCCCCTCCTCGATCATCTGACTTCCCCCCTCCCACTGTCCCACACTAATCACTGTCTCTCCTGCAGGCAGCAGACTCCACCTACCCGTTTTTGTCACCCCGGGCTAAGCGCTCCTCTGGCCAGCTAAAGTTTTTTTAAAGTCACTCTGCTCACTGCTGCTTGCTGCGCCAGGGGAGCGTTTAGCCCGGGGCATTTGAGGCAAGTTCCGGGACACGGGACACAGAGCCTCAGACCGGGACTGTCCCGGTGAAACCGGGGCAGGTGGCAACCCTAGTGTGTGTGTATATATACCTGTATATGCAAACAACAAATGTTGTGCAAAAGAGATTTTCAGGGACATTTCCAGGGACAAAAAAAATCCGGGGACATACAACAAAATCCAGGGACTGTCCCTGGAAATCAGGGACTGTTGGCAACTATGCAATATTGTTCATTTAAAACAGTAGATAATACATGAAAACTAAAGAATTACTCCTGTGATTTCCTGAGATGATCTATTTATAACTTAATCATTACATTTGCTTATACTTTGCCCTAACAGAATAATCATTCCATTTGCTTATACTTTGCCTTAACCTTATAAATGTCACTCGCCATAAACCAAAAGAAAGCAATTTCGTTTTCAGAATTGTGCCTATTGGTTGTTTGATACATTAAAGTTTATTTAAAAAAAAGAAAAAGTTTTCCGAATGATTGTGCATAAAGTTTTATAAAAAAAAAACGTTTTCTGAATGATTGTGCATATTGGTTGTTTGATACATTAAAGTTTTATTGAAATAGAAAAAAAAATTGCAGTGGAGGTCACATGTTTCCTGTCTAGAGTGGAGCTCCACTCTGCAGATAGACTACTTTGTACCTGTCTAGAATCAGTAGAGGTCACATGTTTCCTGTCTAGAGTGGAGCTCCAGTCTGCAGCTACTTTGGTACCATTTGATCACTGTAGTCACGTGACTGCTGTGATGTCAGCGGGTTCTTTAGAGGGATGAAATCTAGCCAGTACCCTTCAGCTTTCTCATCTCTGTACCATGTGATCGCTGCAGTCACGTGACTGCTGTGATGTTAAAGGGTACCTTAGAGAGATAGAATCTAGCTGCTACCCTTTTCTAATAAAACAAAATCTTTGCATTTGCCCCGTGACGGTGTGGTTTCTTTAGTTTGTTGCGCTTATCTACTGCATTTGAAGGTTAGATACTTTTACTTACGGTGATTTAAACTTTATATTATAATTGGTCATTTTTATATATTTATAATTATATATTATGAATATGTATGAATGTATATATTAGTTTAACCTGCAACACACAGGACTCACTTGGCATGTTTGCCAGTGCTAATTAAATATATAGTCAAGTAAACTTTACTATTTGTTGCATAGTATAGAGAGAATGTATGAATGAATGAGACTATTATAGGCATATGGTTTTCGAAGTCTGGACAATGTAGTTGCTAATTAGTTATTGTTTCTAATAAAAACATTTTAAAACTTGCAGACATCACCCCCCCCTCCCAGTTAATTGCTTTTTCCATCCCCTGAAAGAGTACAGAAGAGTGTATCTTCTGGGGCAGACTTGGATTTTCCACTTTATCAAGAAATCAGAGGTTGTAAATCTTACAAGTTTCTGATAAAGTGGAAGACCCTGTCTAGACTTGTAAAACCATATGCCCATATCATTCTCTTAAAAAATAAAATAATATATATATATATATATATATATATATATATATATATATATATATATATATATATATATATATGTGTGTGTGTGTGTGTGCATATTACTGCCCTGTATATAACACACTGTACATTGTGCTATACACAGCAATGTGTCATGTACAGCACACTGTTATGCATAGTATAGTATATAACACATTGTACTATGTATAACAAATACATTACCCACTGCTCTCTCTATATCACACTGTCCTGTATGTGTTATACACAGCACAATGTCATGTACAGTACAGTTTATTTATAGTACAGTGTATAACACATTGCAGGTAATGCACAGAGTAACAGGCACTGCTAGGTTAATGAAAAAATGTAAAAATCAATTTATTTAGAATAAAACATGGTGTGCTCAGACAAAATACAGGACACAGAAGAGATGTCTAACAGACATTCCTACATTCCTGGGTCTGATCAACCCTTGCTACTACGGCACTCCGAGTATGTAAGCAAGCAGTTATTTTCAGTATCCTTTTCGTACCTGCATTGTGCTGTGGTTTTGACCGTGTTCCGGATCCCCCTCTCTCCTGTTGTTATAACACATTGCACTATATTTATCACAATACAGTGTATACACCGTACACACTGTGCTCTGTATAACAAACTGCCTTGTATATAACACACAGTGCAGTGTTATGTACAGCACTATGTTATATATAGCACACTTACTGCGCTGTACATACCACTGTACTGTGTATAACACTTTAGTGTGTGTTATATAAAGCACAACAATGTTATATATAGCACATAGTGTTATACACTGTACTATACATAACACAGTGCATTGTTTACACAGTACTGTGTATAAGACAATGTAATTTGTATAACACACTGCACAATGTTATACCCAGTACAGTGTTATGTACAGTGCAGTGTATGCAATATATAACATTGTGCTGTACTTAACACTGTACTGCAAATAACACACTGTACAGCACAGTGTTATACATGTTACAGTGGGTTATACACATTACAGTGTTAAAGGGACATTCCAGCGAAAAATGGAATCTACATGGATGCATTACAGTTTTAAATAGAAGCATTTTTGTAATATAAATGTTTTATCAAAAATGCTTCTAATAAAAGCTATAACTATTTAAAATGTGTATTTAAGTATGCACCGTGCACCAGCATTTTAAACACAACACTTACTCAGAGAGCCTATGGAGCTTGTACCATCTGGTAATGACTCAATTTGTTAATTTCTGACATGATACAAGCCCCAATGGCACTCTGAGCAGCTGCAGTATTTAAAATGCTGGTGCACTGAGAATATCTAGTTATGTGTCCCATGCACGTGCAGAGAAAAATGCTAACACTTAAAGGGACACTGAACCCAATTTTTTTTCTTTCATGATTCAGATAGAGCATGCAATTTTAAGCAACTTTCTAATTTACTTCTATTATCAATTTTAATTTGTTCTCTTGCTATCTTTATTTGAAAAAGAAGGCATCTCAGCTAAGGAGCCAGCAAATGTTTGATTCAGGACCATGGACAGCACTTGTTTATTGGTGCTGACGAATCAGCAAGGACAACCCAGGTTGTTCACCAAAAATGGGCCGGCATCTAAACTTACATTCTTGCTTTTCAAATAAACATACCAAGAGAATGAAGAAAATTTGATAATAGGAGTAAATTAGAAAATTGTTTAAAAATGCATGCTCTATGTGAATCACGAAAGAAATTTTTTGAGTACAGTGTCCCTTTAAACAGTGATAACTTTTACTAGAAGCATTTTTGCCAATACATGTATATTGTAAATATGTTTATACATAACACTACTGTGTATAACACACACACACACACACACACACACACACATATATATATATATATGTTATATACACAGTACTATAATTGACACTGCACTGAATAGAACACACTGTACAGTGTGTACTTTAAGTGTTAAGGGGATTTCAGTTACATAGCAGTCTGGAATTTGAACAGTCTCCCCGATGGCAATACCATACCACTTATATATTACACATGGTGGAGTATTTCAGAGCTCACACTCTTGACCTTGTATTGTTCTTTCACAGGCTTTGCATTTGATACCATCTCTTGCCTAGCAGTGTCCTGTCTTACCAGACTACCCGATGGTGAGTATTACCCATATTGTGGTGGGGCATTTATCCTTTTCCTGTGTGATAGTTTTAGTTAGTGGTTACATATGATAATTAGTCGTTATATATGGCAGTTAGGGTAGTTTTTAATGTTTAGTAATCTGAGCAGATGGCTACTGACGACTGTAAAGGATTGTAATATTTTAGCTGAGAATGGTGTTCTACATTTATAGGTATGGAGAAGT